>NW_021627149.1:0-66544 GCF_004785775.1 Grammomys surdaster | reverse complement strand
TTCAGTGGGTAAGCAGGGCTGCCCCTGATATCTCCTCCCTTCTCTAAGTATAGAAGGACTGTGGCAATTCTAAACTTGCGAAGGCAGGGATAGAGGCCTGACCTCCAGTATTTGAAGGGAACCGTGTAATGGCTCCAGTCCCCCTGTCATTGTCCAGTGAGGCATGAGGGCCATACCCATCCCGATGTCTTTTTCCTGGAGAGGGGATACTTTTGACATCAACCCCTATGCAGTCAGGATTGTCCCTCAGGGAACCCAGATAGATATTTTTATCTTTTATTTATATTCCCTTCCAGTGCTTAGCCTCGGAGCCTAAGCAAGAATTCAGATCGCCTGTCAGAGGGGGTTCTGGGTGGCCCCTCTCTGCTTGGCCTAGGGGCAGAAGTCCCCCCTTTTAGGTTGGGTGGAGATGGGTTTTGGAAACACCCTGTATAAAGTAACAACCTCATCTTGAATCTCATGGTCCTCCATAGCTAACTTACAATAATGTATCTGAGTAGGTTTTGCTACCAAATTAATTATCTGTTGTATCACAGAGTTAGTCCACCTATTTGAGAGCCAGGGACCAGCAGAAAAAAGCAAAAAGAACCCAAATAATGGTCCCAAGATGGGAGGAAATAGGATTGACAACCTTAGAGAGGCTGAAAACCAATTCTTGTACCAGCCTTCATCTGTCTCTTTCGCTCTCTGATTTTTCTTGGGGCTTTCACTACCTGTTTCATGCTCTCTTTAACCCTCCTTGTCTTGTCTATGTAAAGGCAACATTCTTCTTTAAGAGCTGTACACAGTCAAGAGCTGTACACAGCCTTTTCTATTGTAATAGAGTAAATCAAGTCCAATAAGGATCTTTGCGATTTTAGGAGGTCTCTTCAGACAGCGAAATGAGGGATTTCTTCAGATTAGTGATGTCAATCTCTAGCTGTTTGATGTTCTTGTCAGTGGCCCTTCAAAGGTCTGAGTAGTGTAAGTTCGGAGGTCAGCATCTGGGTTAGAACTTCCAACAGCAGACATCACGGGTGATTCATTTTTACCTGGAAAGGACAAAGAAGGGAATTCTTAGGGAGATTTCTCTTCCCTGGATGTAAATTGTTATTCATTGTATTTATGGTTGGGCCTGGCTTTGTGGGGGTATCTATTTTTTTTATTAATCTCTTTGGCAGCCAGTTAGCTGTGCCTTCTGTGGTATCAGACAGGCATATCAATCCTCGGCCCCATAAGGGAACTGGGTCTGGGCCACTCTCTTTAAGGGTAAGAGGGTCCTTCCCCATATCTGTGGCAAAGTTTTGTTGGTCTCGGTAGTGCCAGAGGCAGTCAGCAGCGGATTTGACATGAGCTTTCAGCTTTAGAGAGATAAAAGTGAACAAGGCATGATGGAGAGTATTTCAGGAGGACTCCTTCTGAGGGGGTACCCTTCCTCCTCTTTTGTTTTTAAAGCCAATTTTTCAGAGTTCTTGTAAGATCAGGACAGAAGCGCCAACAGTCACTCCTTCCACACACAGAGAGTCATGAAGACCCTATTTAAGGATATATAAATCTATATTAATAATCTTTTGTCAAAGGACTGTTATAGCACCGCCGACAACTACTCAGAATATATAATATATCGATTAGTAATAGCTTCTTCTACTTTTTGTGAGATTACCTCTCTTTTGTCAATTAATAGTTGAGGAAAATTAGGATTTACATCTCTCCTAAGCATATTGAACAGAGACTTAAATTCTTTTCTGGAGAGCTTAAAATAGGATCTTAGCCAATTAGCAACTCCTAGAAACTTTTGAAAATAACTTAAAATAAGTAAACTCTCTCCCTCTCTCTCTCTCTTTTTTTTAGACCTTTTATCTGTGTGGTTTTTTTTAAATTGCCTATTATACGTATTTATCTTTCAATGTTATCTCCTCTACCATTCTCCCAAAAACCCTTTTTCCCATACCCCCTCCTCCTAATTTTTGTGAGGGTGTGCTCCAAACATCCTCCCAGTCCCATCTCCCTGCTCTCGAATTCCCACACAGTAGGGGATCCAAACTTTTGGGGACCATGACCCTCCACTTTCACTGAAGTCTAACAAGGTCACCCTCAATTCCCTATACAGGTGCTTGAGTCCCTCCCTTTGTGCTCTCTGGCTGGCGGTTTAGACTTTAGGAGCTCTGGTTGAAACTTTTGATACTCCTTCTAAAAAGGACCAAAGCATCCACACTTTGGCCTTCCTTCTTCTATGTTTTATGTGGTCTATACGTTGTTTCTTAGAAATTGTGAGCTTTTGGGCTAATATCCACTTATCAGCGAGTGCATACCATGTATGTTCTTTTGAGATTGGGTCACCTCACTCAAGATAATATTTTCCAGCTCCATCCATATCCCTAAGAATTTCATGAACTCATTGTTTTTAATAGCTGAGTAGTACCCATTGTATAAATGTACCACATTTTCTGCATCCATTCTTCTGTTGAAGGGCATCTGGGTTCTTTCCAGCTTCTGGCTATTATAAATAAGGCTGCTATGAACATGGTGGAGCATGTGTCCCAGTTGTATGGTGAAACATCATTTAGGTATATGCCCAGGAGTGGTATAGCTGGGTCCTCAGGTAACACTATGTTCAATTTTCTGAGATACACCCAGACTGCTTTCCACAGTGGTTGTACCAGTTTACAATCCCACCAACAGTGGAGGAGTGTTCCTCTTTCTCCACATCCTCGCCAACATGTACTGTCACCTGTGTTTTTGATCTTAGCCATTCTGACTGGTGTGAGGTGGAATCTCAGGGTTGTTTTCATTTGCATTTCCCTGATGACTAGGGATGCTGAACACTTCTTTAGGTGCTTCTCAACCGTTTGAGCTTCGTCAGTTGAGAATTCTTTGTTCAGCTCTGTGCTCCATTTTTTAATAGGGTTCTTTGATTGTCTAGAGTCTAATTTCTTCAGTTCTTTGTATACCTTGGATATAAGCCCTTTATCAGATGTAGGGTTGGTGAAGATCTTTTCCCAATCTGTTGGTTGCTGCTTTGTCCTATTGACTGTGTCCTTTGCTTTACAGAAGCTTTGGAGTTTTATGAGGTCCCATTTGTCAATTCTTGGTCTTAGAGCACAGGCCATTGGTGTTCTGTTCAGGAACTTTTTTCCTGTGCGTATGTTTTCCAGGCTTTTCCCCAGTTTCTCTTCTATTAGTTTCAGTGTGGCTGGTTTTAGGTGGAGGTCTTTAATCCACTTGGAATTGAGTTTTGTACAAGGAGATAAGTATGGATCAATTTGCATTTTTCTACATGCTGACCTCCAGTTGGACCAGCACCATTTGTTGAAATGCTGTCTTTTTTCCACTGGATGGTTTTAGCACCTTTGTCAAAGATCAAGTGACCATAGGTATGGGGGTTCATTTCTGGGTCTTCTATTCTATTCCATTGATCCTCCTGCTTGTCTCTGTTACAATACCACACAGTTTTTACCACTATTGCTTTGTAGTCCAGCTTGAAGTCAGGAATGGTGATTAACCCCGAAGTTCTTTTATTGCTGAGAGTAGTTTTCACAATCCTGGGTTATTTGTTATTCCAAATGAATTTTAAGATTGCTCTTTCTATCTCTGTGATGATTTGAGTGGGAATTTTGATGGGTATTGCATTAAATCTGTAGATGGCTTTTGGCAAAACAGCCATTTTTACTATATTAATCCTTCCAATCCATGAGCATGGGAGATCTTTCCATCTTCTTAGATCTGCTTCAATTTCTTTCTTCAGGGGCATGAAGTTCTTGTCATACAGATCTTTTACTTGCTTGGTTAGGTTCACACCCAGGTATTTTATATTATCTGTGACTATTGTGAAGGGTGTCATTTCCATAATTTCTTTCTCAGCCAGTTTATCTTTTGAGTAGAGGAAGGCTACTTATTTGCTTGAATTAATTTTATATCCAGCCACTTTGCTAAAGTTGTTTATCAGGTTTAGGAGTTCTCTGGTGGAAGTTTTGGGGTCACTTAAGTATACTATCATATCATCTGCAAATAGTGAGATTTTGACTTCTTCCTTTCCAATTTGTATCCCTTTGACCTCCTTGTGTTGCCTAATTGCTCTGGCTAGGACTTCCAATACTATATTAAATAAGTAGGGGGAGAGAGGGCAGCCTTGCCTAGTCCCTGATCTTAGTGGGATTGCTTCAAGTTTCTCTCCATTTAGTTTGATGCTGACTACTAGTTTGCTGTATATTGCTTTTACTATGTTTAGGTATGGACCTTGAATTCCTGATCTTTCCAAGACTTTTATCATGAAGGGGTTTTGAATTTTGTCAAATGCTTTCTCAGCATCTAGTGATATGACCATGTGGTTTTTTCTTTGAGTTTGTTTATATAGTGGATTACATTGATGGATTTCCTTATATTGAACCAACCCTGAATTCCTGGGATAAAGCCTACTTGATCGTGATGGATAATTGTTTTGATGTGTTCTTGGATTCGGTTCACTAGAATTTTATTGAATAATTTCGCATCAATGTTCATAAGGGAGATTGGTCTGAAGTTCTCTTTCTTTGTTGGGTCTTTGTGTGGTTTAGGTATGAGCGTAATTGTGGCTTCATAGAACAAATTGGGCAGTGTACCTTCTGTTTCTATTTTGTGGAATAGTTTGAAGAGAATCGGAATTAGGTCTTCCTTGAAGGTCTGATAGAATTCTGCACTAAAACCATCTGGTCCCGGACTTTTCTTTGTACAGAGACTTTTAATGACTGCTTCTATTTCATTTGGGGTTATGGGACTGTTTAGATGGTTCATCTGGTCCTGATTTAACATTGGTAACTGGTATTTGTCTAGAAAATTGTCCATTTCATCCAAATTTTCCAATTTTGTTGAGTATAGGCTTTTGTAGTAGGATCTGATGTTTCCTCAGTTTCTGTTGTTATGTCTCCCCTTTCAGTTCTGATTTTATTAATTTGGATACTGTCTCTCTGCCCTCTGATCAGTCTGGCTAAGGGTTTATCTATCTTGTTGATTTTCTCTAAGAACCAGCTCCTGGTTTTATTGATTCTTTGGATAGTTCTTTTTGTTTCTAATTGGTTGATTTCAGCCCTGAGTTTGATTATTTCCTGCTGTCTACTCCTCTTGGGTGTATTAGCTTCTTTTTGTTCTAGGTCTTTCAGGTGCCTTGTCAAGCTGCTAGTGTATGCTCCCTCCAGTTTCTTTTTGTAGGCACTTAGAGCTATGAATTTTCCTCTTAGCACTGCTTTCATTGTATCCCATAGATTTTGGTATGATGTGTCATCATTTTCATTAAATTCTAAAAAGTTTTTAATTTCTTTCTTTATTTCTTCCCTTACCAGATTATCAAGGAGTAGGGAGTTGTTCAATTTCCATGTGAATGTGGGCTTTCTATTGTCTTTGTCATTTTTGAAGACCAGCCTTAGACCATGGTGATCTGATAGGATGCAGGGGATTATTTCAATTTTTTTATATCTGTTGAGGCCTGTCTTGTGCCCAATTATATGGTCTATTTTGGAGAAGGTACCATGAGGTGCTGAGAAAAAGGTATATTCTTTTGCTTTAGGGTGAAATGTTCTATAGATATCTGTTAAGTCCATTTGGTTCATAACTTCTGTTAGTTTCACTGTATCTCTATTTCGTTTCTGTTTCCATGATCTATCCATTGCTGAGAGTGGAGTGTTGAAGTCTCCCATTATTATTGTGTGAGGTGCAATGTGTGTTTTGAGCTTTAGTAAGGTTTCTTTTATGAAAGTGGGTGCTCTTGTATTTGGCACATAGATATTCAGAATTGAGAGTTCATGTTGGTTGACTTCTCCTTTGACAAGTATGAAATGTCCTTCCTTATCCTTTTTGATAGCTTTAAGTTGAAAGTCGATTTTATTTGATATTAGAATGGCTACTCCTGCTTGTTTCTTAGGGCCATTTGCTTGAAAAATTGTTTTCCAACCTTTTACTCTAAGGTAATGTCTGTCTTTGTTGCTGAGGTGGGTTTCCTGTAAGCAGCAAAAAGCTGGGTCCTGTTTGCGTATCCAGTCCGTTAGCCTATGCCTTTTTATTGGGGAATTGAGTCCATTGATGTTAAGAGATATTAAGGAGAGGGTGTTGTTGCTTCCTGTCATTTTTGCTAATAGTGGAGACATCGTTTGTGTGGTTATCTTCTTTTGGGTTTGATGGAAAAGGATTATTTTCTTTCTCTTTCTAGGGTATGATTGCCCTCCTTGTATTGGAGCTTTCCTGCTATTATCCTTTGTAGTGCTGGATTTATGGGAAGATACTGTGTAAATTCAGTTTTGTCATGGAATATCTTGGTTTCTCCGTCTATGGTAATTGAGAGTTTTGCTGGGTAAAGTAGCCTGGGCTGGCATTTATTTTCTCTTAGGGTCTGTATGATATTTGTCCAGGATCTTCTGGCTTTTATAGTATCTGGTGAGAAGTCAGGTGTAATTCTGATAGGTTTGCCTTTATATGTTACTTGGCCTTTTTCCCTTACTGCTTTTAATTTTTTTTCTTTGTTTTGTGCATTTTGTGTCTTGATTATTATGTGACGGGAGTTATTTCTTTTTTGATCTAGTCTGTTTGGCGTTCTGTAGGCTCCTTGTGTGATTATGGGCATCTCATTCCTTAGGTTAGGGAAGTTTTCCTCAATAATTTTGTTGAAGATATTTACTGGCCCTTTAAGTTGGGAATCTTCACTCTCATCTATACCTATTATCCTTAGGTTTGGATGTTTTGTGTTAAGAACTTTTTGCATTTTGCATTTTCTTTGACAGTTGTGTCAATATTTTCTAAGGTATCTTCTGTACCTGAGATTCTTTCTTCTATCTCTTGTATTCTGTTGGTGATGCTTGTGTCTATGACTCCTGATTTCTTTCTTAGGTTTTCTATCTCCAGGGTAGTCTCCCTTTGTGTTTTCTTTATTGTTTCTACTTCCATTTTTATATCCTGGATGGTTTTGTTCAATTCCTTCATCTGTTTGTTAGTGTTTTCTTGTAATTCTTTAAAGGATTTTTGTGTTTCTTTAAGGACTTCATCCTGTTTTCCTGTGTTCTTCTCAAGTTTTTTGATAGTGTTATTTATTTCCTTCTTATAGTCCTCTAGCATCATCATTAGAAGAGATTTTAGATCTGGTTCTTGCTTTCCTGGTGATACGGGGAGTTCAGGACTTTCTAATGTGGGAGAACTAGGTTCTGATGATGGCAAGTACCTTGGGTTGCTGGTGCTTGTGTTCTTCCGCTTGCCTTTTGCCATCTGGATCACCTTTGTGCTATCTGTGCTGTCTCTGACTGGGGCCTATCTTTCCTATTATCTAGGTTGTGTCAGAACTGTTTGGGATGGGTTTTGCTGCTGGGGTTAGAGCTGAGGCCCAAGATCTGCTCCATGCTCAGGTGGAAACCGGAAGGGGCCCGGGCTCCAGGTCAGGAGTGGATTCCTGGGTCCCAGTGGGTCCTGGTTGCTCGCTGTTTGGGGGCAAGTATTGCCACCTCCTAGCCTAAGATACTGCTTGGGTTAGAGCTCCTGGGAGCCCCACTTCCTCTGGGTTCTGAGAGATTGAGTGCAGGGCTGACTCCCGGGATCTGCTCAGGCCCAGACCGGAAGGAACCAGCGCCCCAGGCCAGGAGTTAATTCCTGGGTCCCAGTGGGTCCCGTTTGCTCCCTGTTTGGGGGCAAGTATTGCCACCTCCTAGCATAAGATACTACTTGGGTTAGAGCTCCTGAGAGCCCCTCTTCCTCTGGTTTCTGTGAGACTGGGTGCATAGTTGCCTCCCGGGATCTGCCAAGTGCTCGGGCCCAGACTGGATAGAGCCCATGCTCCGGGCCAGGAGTGAATTCCTGGGTCCCAGCGGGTCCCGGTTCCTCCCTGTTTGGGGCAAGTGCTGCTTTTTCCTTACCTGGGATGCTGCCTGAGTTAAAGCTCCTGGGAGTCCCTCTTTCTCTCGGTTTTCTGGGGTTGGGTACAAAGCTGCTGCCTGTGACCTGCTCTATGCTTTGTTTAGCTTTTATCTGGATGACTTGTATTGGTGAGAGTGAGATACCGTGTGTGAGGGTCAGTATGTGATTTAAGTTGTAGTAGTATTTATTTTATAAACTTGCCCTTATGTTTGGAACATAGATATTAATTCCAATGTCATCTCAGTGAATTTTTTCTTTGATAAGTAGGTAGTATCCTTCCCTATCTCTTAGGATTAGTTTTGGGTTAAAGTCTAATTAACCACATATTAAAATGACTATTCCAGCTGGCTTCTTAGGTCCATTTGCTTGAAATATCTTTTTCTACGTCTTGTGATTATTGTCGGTCCTTAATTTTGAGATGTTTTTCTTGTATGCCACTGAAGATGAATCCTGTTTCCCCATCCATTCTGTTAATGTGTGACTTTTTTATTGGAGAATTGAGATCATAAATATTGAGAGATATCAATGACCAATAATGGTTGATTTCTATTATTTTGTTGGTATGGTAGTGTTGGTAGTATTTCTGAGTGTATTGCTTCCTTCTTTTGATTTTGCTAGTCTCAGATTATTTACTCACTGTGATTTCATAGTTGTAGTAAACCTCTTTGGATTGGAGTTTTCCTTCTAGCACTCTCCATGGGACTGGATTTGTAGATAATATTGCTTACATTTGATTTTATCGTGAATTCTTTTATTTTCTACTTCTATAGCAGTCAAAACTTTTGTTGGGTATAATAGCTTGGTCTGGAGCCTGTGGGCTCAGCATCTGCAGCATATCTGCCTGGGCCCTTTTGGTTTTTAGCATCTCCTTTCTGAAGTCTACTTTATATGTAACTTGGTCTTTTCCCCTTAGAGCTTTTAATATTCTTTTTGTCCTGTACATATAGTGCCTTGATTATAATGTACTTAGGGGGCTTTCTTTTCTGGTCTAGTCAATTTGGAGGTTTGTATGCTCCATGTACTTTGATAATCATCTCATTCTTTAGACTAGGGACATTTTCTCATGATTTTATTTACAATATTTTCTGGGCCTTTCAGCTGAGCTTTGTCTCCTTCCTCCATTCCTATTATTCTTAGATTTGGTCTAGTCATAGGATCTCAAATTTCCTGAATATTTCATACCGAGAGTTTTTTAGAATTAACATTTTCTTTAGCGAAAGTATTCACTTTTTAATTTTGTACTTCAATTCTTGAGGTTATCTCTTCCATTGCTTGTATTCAGTTGTATTTTGTAGTCCCTATACCCTTTTCCAAATTTATCTTTTCCAGAATTTCCTCATTTTTTTCAATTGATTCTATTTCTCTTTTCAAATCTTGCACAGCTTTATTTATATCCTTACCTTGTTTGTTTGTGTTTTCTTGGATTTCATTAAGGGATTTATTAATTTTTTTCTTCAAGCATTTCTATATTCATATAAAGGCTATTTTAAGATCTTTTTCTTGTGTATCAGCTATACTGGAATAGTCAGTGCCTGCTGTGGTGAGGTTGTTGGTCTCTGGTGAAGACACATTGTCCTGGGTATGATTTTATATTCCTCTCTAGGAAATCTTACTTTGAAATGATTATAGGTCTAGATGCTGATACCTGGGTTTTATTGCGTGGGTGTTTTGTACTTGGTTTCTGTTCCCTCTTTGGAGGTTAGGAGAAGGTCATGGCTAGATGTTGCCTGAAACACAATTTTTTTGTGTACCTGAACGATGTGGCCATCAAGGGTTCTAGGTAACTTTTATTCCTGGGTATGAGCAGCTGACACTTGGGGGGCAGGATAGACTAGGTTTCTACGGGAGTTTACAGAAGGGAGCTGAGCAGAGTGCTCCACCAGGATCTGTATTTTAGTCTTCTTAGAACAGAGGTATAACTGGTGTTGGCTATTTTGTGGATTCTACATTCTTCCACCCTTCTTCACCCTTTAGCCCCCTGAATGCCAGGTAAGAAAGAAAAACAATAGAAAAGGAAAGGGGGTGACATTATTGTTGGACTATTTCCTGCTGATTAGGTACATCATGTTCCTTGGGGCAAGTTTGATCTTCTCTGTCAGTATATCTAAGTTCTTCTTGTTCTTTCATCTTTGTGCATGACTCCTCAACAAACCACAACTAACAATAACCAACAGCAACCAACCAACAGCCACCCTATTTCTTGAGGCCATAGCATTTATATACCCTCTGAAAAGGGCTCAGAATTCCAAATGTCACACAAACACAGAAACTATCTGCAGCTGGCAAAGTCAAGTGTGTGCTAGAGCATGAAGCAAATCATAGTCAGCTGTTCTGGACAATCTGAAGCAACCTTGTATCTCTCACCTGATATTAAACTAAAAACATATTCTTACAATGTCTCTGTGTCTATTAAAGGAATAAAAATTCCAAAATTATGATTACATGGGGGCAGAATGTTCAGGAGGTCAACCCAGTAGGGCTGCTATAGTGGTTGTTGCAGTTGTGGGCTGGGATAAAGCAAATGGTGGGGTTAGAGTGGGCAACAGGGGAAGATATATGGGATCCACAGGAGATGGCAGCAGGGGGCATGGGAGACTGTGATGGTTTTGTGATGCAGAGTGGGGGATGAACCTGGAGGATGTGGTCTGTAGGAACAGAGGGAGATGTGAAGACCTACAGTCAGCCTACCTGTTTCCTTGGCAGAAGTGCCTTCTTCCTAATTTTTTTAAAAGTAGACATGTCCTCATAGGACTGCTTCCAATGTGTCCCAGGGTTTTCATTATGTACTGCTTTCATATTCATTTAGTTCCAAGAATATTGTTATTCATATTTTTATTTCACTCTTGATTTCTTTGACTCATTCATTATTTAATAATGAGTTGTTTAATCCCATATACTTGTGTATTTACTGGAGTTTGGGTTTTATTTTCCTTTCCTTTTGTTTGTTTGTTTGTTTGCTGCTGATTTTAAGTTTTGTTGTATTGTGGTCAGACAGTATATAAAGATTGATTCCGATCTTATTCAATTTGTAAAGATCTGTTTTATATTTCCAGATATATTATATTTTTTAAAAACTTCCATGTGCTGCTGTGTAGAATGTGTATTCTTCGGTGTTTGGATAGAATATTCTGTAGATATCTGTAAATTCATCGATGTATAATGTCAATAAAATTCGATGCTTCTCTATTTTTTTTTTTGTCCAGAATATCTGCCTTTTAGGGATATGGGTATTGAAAATATCTACTATTAATGAATTGATGTCAATCTGTCTTTAATCCTAGAAGATTTTTTTAAAATATAAAATTGGGAATCCCTGTGTTTGATGCATGTAACTTTAACTTTTTCTCCTTGATGACATTGAGCTTTTTCTATGTGTCCTGTCTTGTTTAACTCCTTGAATTCTTTGAAAAGATTTAGGACTCTTCTTTGAACTTCTGTGTGCTCTAGTTTGACTATATAGTTCTCATTGACAAGCATTTCTACACAACTTTTGGTTTTAGAGAGAAGATGCCAGGTTGATCTTTCATATTTGTTGGTATTACTAAGGTGAGATCTGGGTATGTGGAGTGCCTTTGTTGGTTCAGAGTGTGTGATGGATGGAGCATGGTGAGGGTTACAATTCTTAGCTTAGTAAGAGAAAATGGCTGGGTGGAATGAATTCAGATGGATGAAGACACTGTGGTAGTACATAAGTTGCTTATCATGTGCCAAAGTCAGAGTGTAGAAGTAGATGTGTCTTAGTGGAAACATTAGCTATAATAAGAGAATCCTATTGTTTGGTGGGTGGATAGGTAGGATCCTGGCCCAAGCCTAGAACTCCTCCAGAGTGAAGACAGAAAGTCCAGACTAGGCTGGGGCACTGTTTATGGGAAACAGGCTAAATATGGTAGGTTACAGAAAAGGCCAGGATGAGGTTGGAGTACTCACCAGGCTATACCTGGAGGAGGATGTGGACTATCAGGGGTGGAGTGGGGTTGCGGAAGCTGCACAAAGGGTCCTGTGAGTGGATGCGGGCAGGGTGTATCCTCATTCACTGCCTTTTAAAATATAAATATGTTTCCTCAGTAATGAGTTCTCGTAGTTAATAATTCTGATCATCAGTTTTCATCTATTTCCCTGAGTTTAACTACCTGGTATCCCATTGTTCTTTATTTTTCTAGAGTATGCTTATTGTCATTTTTACTATATGCCACAAATGTAAAGTGACTCTCCTTTCCTGTGTCCTTTGGTTTTCTTTATGGTTTTATGAGCTTCTTAAGATTTGTCTTCATTTTACTTATGAAATTTGGGAAGAAAATAATTTTTATTGTTCATTTATTCTGATTGCTATTGGTCAGTTCATAGTTCTATATTTTCCTGAGTCACCAAAGCTGTGTGTTTAAAATATCTGCCATTTCACATAAGTTTTTAAATAATTGGAAAATGTTGCACATGTTCTCCTTTTTTACAGTGAAAGATTGCACTTATAAAATGTAAACGAAATATAAAATGCATATGAAAATAGACATGCATAGTTTTCAGTCATCTTTCAAAAGATGTAGCTCTGTCTTTTCAAATCCAAGATCAATCAGAGTAGTGGCACAAAGGACAAGCCCTGTGTTCTGGAACTAACTGTGGAAAGGCACTTTCCCTTGGCTTGCACCAGATATTGAGTGTTTCACATACTGTGCTCGTGCATCAAAAGGGCATCTAAACTTCACACCTTGATCTTGCTCTTTGTCAAATGCATATTCCTTGGCTTTGATAGTTGCATTTTATTGTTTTAAATATAGAGACCAACTCGAGAGAAGTGAATGGCAATTAAATCTGCAGAGTTCTAGTATGGTGACATAGAATACCATTCATTCACCCCATTCTTTTGCTCTTATTTAATTGAGTTGCATCTATTCAAAGACAAGTTATATGTTTTATAGATTTTGGCAATAAATATGTGTTTTGAGATGATGTTGACTTTATTGGTTATTTTCATCAAAGTATAATTTCAAATGCATACAGTTTTTTTCCTCACACAGTGCCTGTGACTGCATGTAAACAGGACTATCCCACAATAAAGAAAGAACAGGTTTTTAAACCTCAAATCTCTTCATAGGAAAAATATACCTTTAGAGACAGATACACATCACAAGGTACTTTCCAAGTATCCCTGCCCTTCTCTTGGTCTCCACATCCTCTTCCCAATTTCCCTGTCTCTCTTGTGCTTATGTTCTAAAACACTTCCAAAGACAATCATCAATCATCCAGCCAGTCTCCCAAGTCACAAACCCTGGAATCACTATATACCTGCCCTTATGGCTTATGTGTGGTCTGTATCTTTGGTTCATGCCTCAATCCAAACATATCTCAGCTCTTTTTTGTATAGCAGTTTCCTCAGAGATTGAAACATTCCATCCTGAAGAGGAGTTAAGGCCAGAAGATAAACAACCCAAAATAACAAGAGGAAGTTCCTGAAACTGACCAGATTCACTAGGCCTCTTCCTCCCAAAAGTATACCAAAAAGAAAAAAAGAAAAAAAAAACTACTGTGAGTCATTTTCAGACAACCTACCAGCAATGAAGACTCTCAGTACAGACCAGCTTCATGGAAAAAGCTATTATCAGCCAAGCTGACAGGAAGATGTTTAGACCAACTAAGTCACTTGCAAAGGACAGTCTCCAAGTCTTTGAGCTGCCTGTAGGCTGGGGAATGTTCTCTGGGATCCCCCCATTTGTCAGAAGTCTGATGGACTGTGATTTGTGAATGCATCTGTGTCTTTTAGTCATTTTTGCTCCTTTAAGTAACCCCTCACCCATATTCATGAAATAACTCCAATAAATTCATAGCTAAGCCAAGTTGTATTTTGGCACTATTCCTACTTTGGTCTGTTCCAGGATTCCTATCTGGATTGTAAAGATGTACAAATGCATGTGGTGTCTCCCAGGAAGAGTCTGGCCACACAACATCTCTCCCTTCACATCTCCATTCACTGATACCATCACAGCTTAACTCCCTGTGCCATAGCTATTGGTGTTCTGTTTTCCACTGTGTATTTTCTGGACATTCTGGACATTTTTGCATTGGCTTAGCCTGTGTGCTCATTTCCAGAAACCTCCATTTCATCCTACAATCTCACTGGAAACCCTTATCCAGAATGTAGAGCGTAGTTTTGCTGTACTGCAGCATCATCACTGACTACTCAACTCCTGTCCAAAGGAAGAAAGCAAGTGCTTCACTACAGTCTGTTAGGAGGATCTGTGATCCTGTCCCAGCATTGGGTTCCTAATTTTCCAAAGGCATCGCTAATGCCCCAGAGTCTGAGATCTCCCTGGGGTACTCCACTCAGATGTGTACAATGCTGCTCACAGTCCAGTATATATTTAACTCTTCTGTGCACATCAATCTATGACAGCTTGTTACGTAGACAGCAACATCTTGATCCAAAATTAAAATCTTGTCTGCCAGCTTTCTCCTATAAAGAATCTTGTCCCCACTGACAGCTACATACACGAGTCACTCTTCTCCTAATAAAAAATCATCTCCTGGTAGCCATGGTGACAGCTCTGCAGTTGCCAGCATTCAGGCTACTACTGTAAACAATAGGATGTGTGATTTTCTGAACACCCTCTACCGTGTCAGGGATCAGCAGGAACCCTACCCCAATAAGAACAGAGGAGTACTGGAAGCCAGCATGCACTGGGATGCCTGTGATCTGCACCACTGTGTCTGAAGAGACATCCATCTCCCAGCACTTGCTTTTCAGTCACAGAGGTGTTGAGTCACACGGTGCTCCCTCTAGCTGTCCTCCTCACACAAATGCACTCACTCCTTCTAGTGCTCCTTCATATTTTCTGTTATCTTCAGTTGTCTGTCTCTCATACATCTACCCACCAGTAGTCCCCTGCCTCAGAGGAGAAGAATTGAGAGTGGACAAAGAATCAGTACTTGGCTCCTGCAAGCAGCAAGCACCTTCAGACACTAGCATTCCAGGGGGAACAAAAGCAGTGCTTTCCCCAGAACCCAGAATGTTAGTAGCTGAGACCATTTTGTTCCATGCAAAGGAGTACTATAGACAGTATTCATAATCTCTCACAGACCAGAGTTGTTGCCCAAGTCACTGAGGGATGGTATTTAAAGGTAGCCCCCGGGGTTGTGATGCCACTCACCCCTAACACCAGATCTCTTGAGTCACAGACAAGTGGATCTTTGTAAGTTCAAGGTGAGCAGCCTGGTCTACATAGTGATTTCTAGACCAGGGAGGCTCTATAGTGAGATCCTGTCTAAACAAACAAACAAACAATCAACAAACAAACCTATAGTAGTCACTTCTGAGGTAATTAGGTTTCTGTAGTGTCATAAGGATAGGGAGCTTATAAATATAATCTGTGCACTTACTTTTTTAATATTTGCTTACTTATTCTAGATCCTCTACTTTATCTCTGAGTCCTTATATTTTATAGCTGATTCATTCAATATACTTGTAATGCTTTCCTTTGAATTCGTTTCTACATCCTTTTTGAATTCTGTTTTTTTTGTTTTGTTTTTTTTGTTTGTTTGTTTGTTTGTTTTGGTTTTTTGAGACAGAATTTCTCTGTGTGTAGCCCTGGCTGTCCTGGAACTCAGTCTGTAGACCAGGCTGGCCTCGAACTCAGAAATCCGCCTGCCTCTGCCTCCCAAGTGCTGGGATTAAAGGCATGCACCACCACCACCTGGCAAAGTTTTATTTATTTATTTATTTATTTATTTATTTATTTATTTATTTATTATGTATACAGTGGTCTGCCTGCGTGTGTGCCTGCAGACTAGAAGAGGGCATCAGATCTCATTACAGATGGTTGTAAGCCACCATGTGGTTGCTGAAATTGAACTCAGGACCTCTGGAAGAGCAGCCAGTGCTCTTAACCACTGAGCCATCTCTCCAGCCCTTGGATTCTGTTTTCATGTCCTGGATTGTCTTGATCATTCCATCAGCCTTATGTTTGTGTTTTCTTGGGCATCATTCAGGCATTTATTCTCCTTAAATTCTTTCTCCTTAATCTCATTAAGGTGGTGTGTGTGTGTGTGTGTGTGTGTGTGTGTGTGTGTCTTCTTTAAACTCCTTGAATTATTTTAGAAAGCTTATGATTGTTCTTTTGATTTTCACATCCTGGATTTCTCTCATGTGGAGTTCATTCTTATTATTCTCATCCACATTTATTTCTACAGGACTGGTAGGTTTTGGAGAGAAGATACTGGCTTGATCTTTCATACTGTATATGTTTTTGTGATGAGACATGGGCTTGTAGATTTCTTTTGTTCTCTCTTTGTTATGAGAAGAACAGTTTGTGAAAGAAGAGAAGATGTGTTGGCAGGTTGGGTATAGAGATTACAAATGGCTTGTCTGGAATATATCAGGCAGACAAAGGTGTCTGTTTTGGTCTTTACAAGGACCTTCTTGCTCCAAGTCTGCAGTATAGGGGAAGTTTTGGCTAGGTGAATACATTGGATACGGCATTTAAGAATATTGTTGTTTTAGAGATAGGTAGGAAGAATCCATGACCAAGTCTAGATTTCCTTTGCAGTGTAGGCAGTGAAGGCCAGGCTAGCATGATGTACTGGTTGTGGGACTCTGGCTAGATCTGGCATATTGCAGAAAAAGGGTGGATGTTGAGGCAAAGCAAACTTGCTAGACCGAAAGAGTCCATAAGAAGTCTGAGTGCCTAGTGGAATGGTGGAGGTGGTGCAGAAGGGTCTTATGGATGCTTGCAGTTAGGGTGGATGCTGGTTGAAGCCTAGTGCTTGATGCTGTGGAAGCAGGGGTGACAAAACTAGAACTGGGTATTAGTTGCAAGACCCTGGCTAGATCTGGCAGGTTACAAAAAGAGGGTGGTGGAATGAGGTGATCAGGGTTACTGACCAGTCTAGACCCTGGAGGATGATGTTGGATGTCTGGGTACAAATGGGGTGGTGGGAATGGTGCAGAAGGGTTCTGTAGCTGGTTGTAGGTCGGGAATGTCCTGGAAGAAGCCTCAAGGTTGTTATGGCACAAGCTGGAATGGTGGTCAGACAAGGCTGAGAAAGGAGATGTTAGACACAAATTAAAGTCTGGAGGATGTAGGGAACCTGGTTACTAAGTTCTGTGATGGGGGCCATGCCAAAAGGATCATCTAGACCCCTGAGCCATACAAAAGAGGTATGGGAAATATGAGTACTGGGTGGCATGGTGGAGGTGGCTCACAAAGTACCCATAGGTGGTTGCAAATAAGACAGGTCCTGTCTGAAGCCTAGATCTTGGCTTCTAGGCACAGGTAGTTAAATTAGTCTGGGGCAAAAGATGTGGCACTTTGCTGAGACATAGAGGTCAGCTGCTAGGCAGGCTTGGATGGCTCGAGTAGGTCAAGGCGCTAGTCTGTAGGACCACACCTGATGTGGAAGGTTGAAAAATAGGTGTGATTGGGGGAGACTGGGGTGCTTACTAGGGCTATACCTTAGAGGGGAACATAGGAAATCTGTTTTAAGTATGTGGGTGGAATCAAACTTGGCTGATATGTAGGCAGGGGTGAGCGGAGTAGGTGGGGAAATGCTATGAGGGATCCTATTGAAGGCTAGATGGGTTGCTGTAGCTCAGGAGGGGTGGACAGATGAGGCAAGGGCACACGATGTGCCCTATGCTAGACCCTAGGGGAGAGTATGTGAAGTGTGCAAACCAACTGGGATGCTGGAGGTTGTATAGAATGCATCAAAGCTAGACCTTAGATGAGGGCTTGGGAAGTCAAGTTAGATGGTAGAAGCAATACATAGGGACCTGTTGTTGATTACAGGTAGGGCAGGTTCTTACTGAAGCCCAGAGCTTGGCTGGGGCACATGCAAAAGTAGTCAGACTGGGCCAGTGGAAAGAATGTGGGGCCCAGCAGAAGCCTGAAGGTTGGCTGCTGGGCAGGCTGAAGTGGCCAGGTTAGGCTAGAACAGTGGCTGTAGGAGTCAAGTTAGACCTGATTGATTGCAGAAAAGACCTGGTGAGGGGATCCAGAGGTTCAGACCAAGATAGACATTTGAAGACTACCTAGAAGTCTGGGTACCAAGCTGGGTGGTGGAGGCAATGCAAAAGAGACCTGTGACTGTGGGTCCTGGATGAAGCCTTCACCTTGCCTGTGCAGGTATAGGCTGGAGTAGTCAAAGCAGTCCAGGTAGGGGCATGCGAGACCCAAGTCAGACTCTGGAATAAGGTGTGGGGAGATTGGGTGCAGTGGTAGGGGTCCCACTGATGAGATCAGACTAGTCACATGAAGAGGATATGTTAAGTCTGGACACCAAGTTGGGTGGTTCAGGGAGTACAGAAGGTATTAGTCATTAGTTACAGGAAGGTAGGCCCTACCCAAAGTCTAGAGCTTAACTCCTTCATAGGTGAGGTAGGCAGAGTAAGCCAAGACAAAGAATATGAGACATGAGGTAGATCTGGCAGATTACAGAAGAGCCATGGATATGGAGGAAAAGAATACTCACGATGCTAAACTGTGGAAGAGGAAATGAGAAGTGTTTGTCCTGAGTAAGGTTGTGGAACCAGGGAAGAAGTAGTCTGTGGATGTTACAGGTGTAGAGGGGTGTCGGCTGGCAGAACCCTAGAGCTACTGTTCAGTCAAGGTGGTCAGACTCAGCTGGGACGTGGGGTATGTGTCCCATACTAGACTCTGGAGGAGGACTTGAAAATTGTAGGTACAGAGTAGGATGGGTGGGGGTACATAAGGGACCTGTGGCTGGTTGCAGGTAGCACAGGACCTGGTAGAAGCCTAGTGTTTCTATGCAGCACAGATGAGGGTAGACAGACTAGGCCAAGTGGGGCATGGAATGTGGGACCCAGAGTAGAAATTGGAAGAGCAGGTGTGGAGTCTGGGTAATGAGTGGGATGGTGGAACCCATACAGAAGGCATTGAATCAAAATAGTCCTTAAAGTATAAGTGAGAAGTCTGGGTATTGAGTGGGGTGGTTGGGGAGGCACAGAAGAGGTTTGTGAGTACTTGGGAGTAGGGTGGGTCCTGGTAGAAGTCTAGAGCTCAGCTGTTTCACAGGCAGACTGGTCACACTGGGCCAGAACAAAATATATGGGACATAGGCTAGTTCTGGCAGGTTTCAGAAAAGTTGTGGATGGGGCTGTGAGGAATATTCACACAGCTAACCCCTGAAGAAGGTTACGGGAACTCTAGGAACCAAATATAATGGAGGAGACTGCACAAAAGGGATCTGTGGATGGTTGGTCATAAGGGGGTCCAAGCAGAAGACTAGAGCTTGATAGCCTCACATCAGGGTCAGACCAGGCTCTATCATGGGATGTGTGAACCAGGCTAGACCCTGGAGGAAGAGATGGGGAGTCTGGATACTGAGTGGAGTGGTGAGTGTCCCACAGAAGGGATCAGGCTAGAAGTTGGAAGAGGACGTGGGAAGATATAGAATAGTATACTGGAGGGTTGCTACAGAAGATACCTGTGAGTGCTTTCAAGTAGGGTGGGTCCTGGCAAAAGCTTTTACCTATCTGTTTCACAGATGGGGTGGTCAGATTAGACCAGGGCAAAAAATTTGAGACCTGGGCTAGCTCTGACAAATTGTAGGAAAAGTCTGAACATGGAATTAAGGCGCACTCACTAGTCTGGACTCTGGAGGAGGTTCAGGGAAGTCTAGGTACTGGGTTGGGTGGTAGAGCCACCACGGAAGGAACTTATGGGTGGTGACACATAGGACAGAAGCAACTTGAAGCAGGATCTTGAGCATGGCTGTGACACAGGCTGTAGTGGTCATATTAGGCTGCATACAGGGACATGGAATGTAACTTATACCTTGAAGGGACACATAAGGAGTCTGGATACTGAGTAGGGTCATTCAGCCACACAAAAAAGATGAGGCTAGACCCTGAAGGTAGATGTGTAAAGACTGAATACGTAGTGAAATGTTGGAGGCAGTCCAGAAGGGATCTATAGGTGTTGAAGAAGGGTGGGTCTTGTCTGAAGCCTAGAGTTTGTCTGACTCAATGTCAAAAATTTGGGGATCCTGCTGCAGCCTAAGAGTTGACTGCTGTATAGGTGGTGCTAGACTGACTGTGTCCAGACACTGATTTGGGATCCTGGCTAGATCTTTCATGTTGCAGAAAAGACATGCATGGGGTGTTTCCCAGGCTAGACACTGAAGGAGGACATTGGGGGTGGGGGATGCTGGGTACCTAGTAGGATGGTGGAGGTAGCTCATAAGGGAACTGTGGGTGTTGCAGATAGGAAGGGGCCTGGTTGAAGTTTCCAGGTTGGGTGTGGTGCATTAAGGGGCAGTCAAAATAGGCTGGAGTAAGAGATGCGGACCCAGAGCAGACCATAGAAGACATGTGAATCTCCATACCAAGTGGGGTATTAGAATAAGCTCATAAGGGACCTAGGTTGGTTATATGTAGGATGGACCCTGGTGGAAGCCCACAGAGTGGTGCTGCAGGGGTGGTCATACTAGGTCAGAACAAAGAATATGGGACCTTTCAGAAACCTAGAAGTTGGATGCTGGGCAGGCACCATTGGCCAGACTAGGCCAATGCACTCACTAGTTGTGGGACCCTGGCTAGATCGGGTGGATTTTAGAACAGGCATGAATGAGCAGGTGAGGTATACTCACCAAGCTAGAACCTGGAGGAGAACCTGAGTTCTAGTGTCCTGGTAAACGCAGCACAGAAGGTGCCTGTAGATGTTTGCAGGTAGGGCGAGTTATGGTAAAAGCCTAGAGCGTGGCTGTGGCAAGTTGGTGTTGGTCAAAAATGGCAGGGACCAAAGATGTGAGAATCCTGGGATCCTGTAGAATCCTGAAGGTTGGCTGCTGAGCAGGCAGTGCTGGCAAGATTAGGCCATGCCACTGATTTTAGGAACTATACTAGATCTGGCAGCTGGAGGAAAAGTCTTGGACGGAGAAGCAAGAGACAGTAACTGTGGGGCTGTTAGCTTATATGTGTAGGTCCCGTTGGGTTGGGTTGTGATTCCCATGTGTCTGCCACCCCAGGCAGCTGGACGTGGCTCCAGGGAGCAGAAGTCCAGGAATTTGACTGAGTTCATTCCATGTGGCACCAGGCAGATGCTGGGTTGTGAAAAGCCGCCGGAGCTCCACCCGGGCATGGAGAGGTCTCAGCATGAAGTCCCTCGGGATAGGGCTCCTGAGTGGCTGTCTCTGGCCTGACCCAGAGGCTGTGGAAGATCAGAAACTGGGGGTGTATGGGGTGGACCAGCCCACAGCCAAAAGGAACGAGGGGGAGAGAAGCTCCAGCAGCACCCCGCGGGTAGAGACTCTTGGTTACTACACTTGCTTGGCTGGGTTGGCTAGCTTGCTTGAGTAGGCAGCCTGCATAGAAGTTACATAGAGAAGTCCTCAGCGGGAGATTAAGCAGCAGCTCGGTAGTCTAAGGCCCCTCCACTGTTCTCCACGGCAGGCTCCAAAGACACGAGGAAGTCCATGGTTTCAAAAGGTTTATTGTCATGGCGGAAAGTTGATGAATCTGGTTGTACCCCCGTATCTCCAGTGCGGGCCTTGGTTAAATACCATGTGTAAGGAAGAGGGTCTGGGAAGGAATACTTAATTGGCAACACCCTCTGGCCTTCAGGTATCTCATTAATATGGAAATCTCTTGAGGCTGAGGCCTGTAGTCACTCCCTCTACCTGTGCTGGGTGACACAAATCTCTCTTTGGGAGGGGCTGTGAAGGGCTGAAGGGAACCAGGGTCCCAGGAGCAAAACCGAACACCTTCAGTCCCATTAGGGTCTGGGGTTCAAGGCCTGTGCTCGACCAGGTGGCCAGCTGCCTCTCACAGCCCCACAGTTGCAAATAGGACTATCTTAGCTGAAGCCTAGAGTTTATCTGAGATGCAAGCAGTGGTGGTGGATTAGGTAAGTGCAAAACATGTGGGATTCTCTGGAAACCTAGATATTGGCTGCAGCTCAGACCAGGTGACCAGACTAGACCAGGGCACTGGTTATGGGACCAGGGCTAGATCTGACAGGTTAAAGAAAGTCTTCAGTGAGTAAGTCAAGGGAACCAACCAGAATCAACCATGAAGGGCTTGGGAGTTATGGGTACCGAGTGGGGTGGTGGAGGCATCCCAGAAGGGAATTGTGGATTGTTGTAATAAAGGCTGGTAATCAGGTCTTGACAGCTAGGCCTGGGCAGGGCATGTGGGAACCATGATAGACTATGGTGAATGATGTGGGGAGTCTGTGCAACCGGTGGGTTGGTGGAAGCAGGGCAGAAGGGAGGGACATCACAGTGGTTGCAGGTGGGGACTCCAGGCAGAATTCTAGAATATAAATGTAGCTAGCACTGGGGGTGGGTGTTGGGTTAAAGTTGGGGTCCTGTGTCTGCCACTCCTGTGTCAGGCAGGTGTTGGGCTGTGAGAAGCTGCTGCTGGGACATCACTCTGGGGGTGGAGGAGTGCCGTCTGAGGTCCTGGGGAAGTCAGAGCTGGCTCAAGGGGTCTCTGGGCCTGATGAGGGGCTGGGGACCATCTGGTTCTCAGGATCTTGGGCACCCAGGCACCGCTGGAAGCCACAGATGAGCTGAGAATGAAGTAGGGGCCCATGGGCTGGACTGCCCAAAGCTGAAGGAGAGAAGGGGAGAGAAGCTCTGGCTTCACCCCATGGGGAGAGTCTTTGGCTTGTTTCTGTGGCTGGGAATGCAGAGAGGTCTTCTGCTGAAGATTATATGGTGGCTCTGTAGGTGAAGGCCTTCTTCATTGTTCCCCATGATGGATCCTGATGAAAGAGAAACAGTTTTGGCGGAAACCTGGAACTTGGCCTCATCACAGGTATGGGAGATGAGACTCAGCTATGGGGTCCAGGCTAGACCCTGGGGGAGGTTTGGAGAGTTTGAATATATAGATAAGTGGTAAAAACAGCACAAATAACCTGTGAGTGGTAGCAGTTATTGGGGTCCAGGCAGAAACCTAGAGTTTGGCTGTAACACAAGCAGTGTTCAGACAAGGTTGTTATAGAAGTTGTGATCCTAGGCTAGTCCCATGAGGAGAACTTGGGAAGTCTAGGTACTAGGTGTGTTAATGAAAGTTACACAGAAAGGGTCTGGCTAGACTCTGAGGGAAAGAGTGGCATGAGGGAGACAAGGCAGTGTAGTAATAAATTTTTTGAAACCTACTTTTAGTAAGGGTTCAACCTCTCCTCTAATCCACCACCCAGCAGAGGTAGTGGAAGAGAAAAGTTATTAGTATGGAGGAGGGGAGTGGACCTGATCAACAAATAGTTCTTTGGGGATGAGCTTGATCTCTTTGAGCAGCAGTTCAGTTCCCTAGCAACCACCAAATATGATTCAGCACCTGCAGACCAGTCCTCTAGGCAGGCAGACAACAGGCATCTGCAATTCAATCCTGAAGAAACTGCCAGGCTTGCCAACCGGCCTGAGGTGAGACCACAGAAGCTGCAGGCTGCCACACGAACCTTACCAGCAATTCATGGGTGAGTTTCTTTCAGTGGCAGTCTTATCATAAGCTGAGCTCAACACTATGTAAGGTGAACCAATACATGTGTGTAATTAGTGAAGAATAATGAGGCAGAGTAAACCAAAAGCAAAACTCAGTGATCCTTCACATCTGTCTTGGGCTCATATTTATAATCCTTCATCAAGCGTCCTTTCATGTGTCTGATATAGCCAAACATCCTTTTACCTGTGTCTACTTCAGGAAAAGAGTCTTTCATGTGTTTGCTTTAGCAAAACATCCTTTCACCTATGTGTCTCAGCTAAACATCATTTGGCAGAACTAACTTTACAAAAGAACTAGACATTTCCACTTCAGGGCAGAAAGTGTCTGTGTGTAATGGCAGGTAGGGAAAGTTTGAATAAAGGCTAGAGTTTGGCCGATGCATAGTCTGGGAGTTGTCAGACTAGGCTATAACAATGGATGTGTTACAGTGGCTAGATTTAATGGTGTTCAGAATAGTGTGGATACTGAAGTCAAGGAAACTCACTGCGATCAACCCTGGAGGAGGACTTGGGAAGTCTGAGTAACTATTGGTATGGTGGATCCTCCTCCAGAGGGTCCTGTGGATGATTGCAGGTAGAGCAGTTCATAGTGGAGGCCTAGAGCTTGACTGTATGGCAATCTTGTGTGGGCAAGGTATGATGGGGCTGGGGATGTGGTACCCATAACAGAACATAGAAATTAGCATGGTGAGTCTATGTACATAGTACGGTAATGGAAACAGTGTACAAGGGGTTTGTGGGTGGATGCAGGTAGGATAAGTCCTGGTAGAATACTAGAGATAGAGATGGGCTTCATCATGAGCAGTGTTGATCAGAGTACTAAGGAGTAAATTATAGGGACACTGCTGAAGTCTAGAGGTCAGCTGTTCCCCAGTTTGAAGGCCAGATTTGTTCATGGCCCTGGTTATGAGATCAAGGCTAGATCTGGTGGTGAAGAAAAGGCTTGGGTGTTGAAATTAGGGCTACTTGCCACATTAGAACCTGGACGAAGACATGGGAAGTTGGGGTAACTACTGGGGTGGTGGAGACAATTCAAAAAGGACCTGAAGGATATTGCAGATAGTGCCACCCTGGCTGAAGCCCAGAGATTGTCTGAGGCACCAGCCATGGTGGACTAGGCCAGCACAAAGTATAATAGAATGTCTTAAATCAGGAAGTCAATGAAACTAACAAGGCTTCACAAGGAGGAGAACTTGGGAATTCTGAATACCCAGTGGTGTGGTTGAAGCAGACCAAAAGGATGATTGCAGTAAGAGTTGGTTCTGGTAGAGATCTAGAACTTGGCTTAAACACTGGGAAGGGTGATTAGGCAAGACTGTGGCAGTGTTTGTGGGACCCAGGCTAGATGTTGGAGGAGGTCTTTGGGAGACTAAATACATAGGAAGGTAGTAGAAACATCACAAATGACCTGTGAGTGGTTGCAGTTAGTGGGGTCCAGGAAGAAGCCTGGGGCTTAGATGAAACACAGGCTTTGCTTAGACTAAGGTGTGGCAGGATTTGTGCTGCCCAGGCTAGTCCCAGGAAGCAGATTTGGGGAGTTTTGGTACTGAGTGTGTTAAAGAAGACCACATAGAATGCTATATCTGGTGCTTTTCAGGATGATATGGAAGAGGAAGTCAAAAGAACTCATCAGGTTTGACTCTGGTGGAGGATTTGGGAAATCTGTATATTATTGGTATGGTGGAGCCTGCTAAAGAGAGACCTGTGGATGGTTGCATGTAGGGCAATTCCTCTGGCTAAGGCCTAGAGCGTGGCTGTGTGGCAGTTGGGTCTGCACAGACTAGGCTGAGGCATGGGATGTGGGACCCATGATAAATCATGGAGAATGACATGGGGAGTCTGTGTACCTAGTAGGGTGTTGGGAAGCAGTGAAGAAGGAACATGTGGGGGTTTAGTAGAGTGTTAAAGCCTAGAGTTTAACTGTAGCACAAGTGATAGTGCCCAGCCTAGGCCACATCACAGGATATAGGACCCAGGCTAGACCCTGGAGTTTGGTCACTGGTTTGATGGGGTAGGACATATAGAAAGGATAAGGCTAGACCCAACAGGAAGATGTGGGATATCTTTGTACAGGGTGATCTGTTGGAGGTGCCACAGAAAGAGCCTGTGGATGGTTACTAGTTGGATATCCGAACAGAAACCTAGAGCTTGACTGTAAGGCAGGTGGTGGTGGTTAGCCTAGGCTGTGGCATAGGATGTGTCATCCAGGTTAGACTTTGGAGCAGTAATTAATTTAGTTATTGCCCAGGTTGGTGGATCTACATAGATAGGTTAAGACTAGTCCCTGTAGGAGGATGTGGAAATTCTGAGTACTGGGTGGCATGTTGGAGGTCATGAAAACATAGATTGTGGGTAGTTACATGTGTAACAAGTCCTGGTGGAAGCATGGAGTTTGGTTACAGCTCAAGGGCATCAGGGCACATTAGACCTGGGAAAATACTGTGGAGCTCATGCTAGACCCTGGAAGAAGAAGTGGGAAGTCTGGACAATGAGTAGCATATTGAGGGCAGGGTAGAAGGTGGTTGTCTGTAGGGTAGGTCCTGGCAGAAGCCTAAACTTGACAGTGTTGGTCAAAATACTCAGAGAAAATTATGTGTACCCTGCCAAAACCTAAAGATTAGCCTCTGTGCAGCAAAGTTTTGGCAGGATAGTCCATGTCCCTAGTTGTAGGATCAAAGCTAGATCTGGTAGTAGGGAAAAGGCTTTGATGTTGAGGTTAGGGCTACTGACTATATTAGAACCTGGAAGAAGACATGAAAAGTCGGAGTACCAACTGGAGTGGTGAAGGCAAATATAAATCAGATCTAAAGGAGGGTTGAAGGTAGGCTCATCTTGGCTGAAACCTAAAGTTTATTTGAGTCACAGGTGGTTGTGGTCAGACTAGGCTGTGCAAAGAATGAGTGCCTATGTGTAACGGCTCTTCCTGGTTGTCAACTTGACTATATCTGGAATGAACTACAATCCAGAATTGGAGGGCTCACCTGTGATCCAGATCTTGAGGCTGAGAGATACAAGTTTCTGACCTGGATCTTGGCATTGAGATCTTGCAGCATAGTGGCCGTGAAAACCTTAGGCCCAAGCAAGGTAGTACACACATGCCTTTAATCCCAGGAGGCAAGGAGCTCTCTGAGTACAAGGTCAGCCTGGTATACACCTTTATCCTGAGCCACACCTTCTGCTGGAAGCCTACATAGGGACATTGGAAGGAGGAAAATTTACTCTTCTTTAACTGCTTGCACTTACTTGCCAGCACATCTGTTGGAACCTATTTCTACAGAAGACCAGCTGAAATAACTAGCCTCATAGAACTGAGCAACTACTAGATTCTTGGACTTCCCATTCACAACTGACTATTGTTTAGTTAGTTTGTCTACAGATTGTAAGTCATTACAATAAATTCCCTCAATAGAGGGAGACATTCCATAAGTTCTTGACTATAGAGAACCCTGACTAATACACTATGGAAGCCTATATGTTAGCTACCACACAGTCAAGGTGACCAGGCTAGACCAGGAAACTGGTTGTGAAACCAGGGCTAGACTTAGCAAGTTAAAGGAAGGCTCAGTGCCCAAATCAAGGGAACCAAGCAGACTATGACTACAGGGGAGGACTTGGGAAGTCTGCCTAACAAGCCAGTTGGCTATAGCCGTACAGAACAGATCAGGGCAACCCTTTTGAGGAAGATGTAGGATGAATGGTATATTAATCAAAGTTTTCTAGAGAACAGAACTGATAGAATGAATATGTATGGAAATTATTAGAGTGGCTTGCAGGCTATGGTCCAGCTAATCCAACAAATGCTGTCTACAACAGAAGGTCCAAGAAACCAGTAGTTGTTCAGTCTTTAAGGCTGGATGTCTCAGCTAGTCTCCAGTGTACATCTGAATCTCAAAGAAGTAGGCTCTAATGCCAATGTATCAAGAGCAAGGGCAAGCAAGCAAAGAGCAAAAGCTTCTTTTTTCTGTCGTAGAAAATTTTAATCCCAAGCCGGAGGTTCTAACCCACCTTTGACCATTTAGTTTCTGAAAAACACACACACACAAACACACACACAAACACACACACACACAACTTTTATATTTATAATAAGCCTTAATCAACACAAGATCTTGGCAGATATATATCTTCTATGCTATTATGTCTGTTTTTCAACCAATAATACCATTATATAATTTGCCATGATTCATCTGGGCTGCTCTTAACTCCAGTTAGCCAACTCACGTGGCCACCAACCCACATGGCCATTATTTTAAGATTCTTACCCCATGACAGCTTCTTCTTCTATTCATCTTTTTATCCCTGTTGTGGTTCTCTGACCTCCAGCCCAGGAATCCTAACCTCTGCCTATGTCTCTTCTGCCCAGCTATACTGGCTGTCAGCTTCTTTATTTACCAATCAGTAGTAACATGGGGGCGAGGTCACATAGTGACATTAGGGACTATGTCCCATTTGGGTCTATGTATGGGCTCTCTCGGGCAACTAGGTCTTGAGGAACCAGTATTAGCATTAGAATACAAGCAGCAGCAAGCCAACCCACTACATTTCCCCCTTTTTTTCCTGTTAAAAGGGGTCTTTCTCTTATAGTAACAAACAATACACAGTACAAACTATTTTGAAATAGTTATAAAAATTATTAAATATGAATTACATTTAAAAGTCCAGTCTGTATTTTGTAACTTAGATGAGGTACTTTACCATGTATCCTATCTTAATGGGTTTACAATTAAATAATCTTTTGTTTTAACTTGTATTACTATCCTAAAACCATCTTTTCAAATCAAGAACATCTTCATTGCTAAACAACTTAAGTTTAATTGTAAGAATATACCTAGTCTTCAACCCATCAGAGATCTGAGAAGGAACAAATATTATTTGAGTATGCAGGAAGCACAAGGATGCAGCTTCCAAAAATCATAAAAATGTCAGAGATAACTTTCCACCAGGACAGTCCCCAATATTCCTTATAATGTTGGACCATCTATTTTCAGTCTTTTGGCCAAGAACATCTGACAGGCTTTAAGTGAAGCAGGAATTGTGAAGGACTAGCTAAACTTGTCTTGGCAGAGCTTAGCAGTTGCCTATCCTGCATTTGTTTGTCCTTTTTGAACAGAATTTTGTTTGCAGATAAAGTTAGGGCATTTCTTGCCAAGTTGCTAGCTTGCCACAATTGAAGTAACTCCCAATGGAGGTGCTGATGCTCATTATCTGTTCTGAAGTGGAATGGGGGTACTGTTAGAAGCAGACATAGTCAAAGATCTTTTAATAGTGAACTGATTTTAAATGTCATATTCTGTGGATCTCTGATGCTTTTGAAGCCCATCTATACATATCTGAACAAGCAAACATTGCTGGTCTCCAGCTACCTATTATCTATCCAGCTACCTATATACAACACAGGATATATATTTCTGCCATAATCCAAACTAGTATCTAATATGACTATGAGTTTGATTGACTATCAACTTGCATTACTTAATTATCCTAAACAGTTTGTAATAGCAACTATTAAAAGGACTGGGAATAAATCTTGTATTTTAAATGAGTTTATAACCCACTACATTTTTCTTTGTCCTTTATCTACGCAGCCACAGGAAGCTATGGTCCTTATTAATGGTGTGTCTTCCCACTTCAAGTAATCTGGATTTAAGATGGGTCTTTCTACCTGAAATGATTCAATTAACTAAAAATCTCAACACCTGTGTCCAGTGAATTGCCTTTTTAGTTAATTTCAGATGTAGTAAGTTGACAACCAAGAGTAGCCATCACAAATAGATAGCAAGTGGCATGATTAAGGGGAATGTAGCATACCAGTGGGTGGTTGCACTTGCAACAGGCTTAGTGGAAACTCAGAGCTTAACTACTTTGAAGTTGGGGGTGATCATAATGGGACTAGGAAAAAGAAGTAGGACAAAAGTTGCAGAAAAGTTTAAATGGGAATGTCAAGGGAATTCATTACCCTTGCCCTTGGAGGAGGACATGGGAAGTCTTGGTACCTACTGGGGTAGGTGAGGAAGGTAGCCTGTGGATTGTTGCAGTAAGGCAGGTCCTGGTGAAAGCTTGGATATGATACAATCAGAGTTAGGATATGAAATATGGGACCCATACTAGAACCTAGATGATTACATGGGGAATCTGTGTTCCTAGTCAGGTGGTAGATGCAGGTAGGGGCCTATGGGTGATTGCTGGAATGGTGTCCAGAAGGTAGCCTAGAACTTCACTACAACATAGACATATTGTATTTAACAACAGAGTATTTAAACTAGTCCTGGGCATAGGATACCAACCTGGGCTAGACTCTTAATGAGGTTCTGTGTAGTCTGACTACCAAGTACTAGTGGGGCCACACAGAAGAGATCAAAGTATACCCATTAGAGAGTATGGTAAGTCTAGGTGCCAAGGGATATGGTAGAGGAAACACAAAATGGGACTGTGGGTGCATCCTACTTGAAGTCTAGAGCTTTGCTACAACACAAATGGAGTAAATCAGACTAGGTTGGGGCACAGGCTGTTGGATACAGGCTAGACAATGAAAGAAGATTCGGGGAGTCTGTGTAGCAAGTCAGTTGATGGGAGCCACACAACTGGGGATCCATAGATGGAAATCACACAATATGGATCAGGCTAGACCCTACAGGAGAAGGTGGGAAATCTGGTTACCCAGTGGCATAGGGGAAGCAGCACAGACAGATGGATTATTTCAGGTAGGGTAAGTCCTGGTTAAAGACTAGAGCTTGGCTATAGTGAAGGCTGAATTAGCCAGAGCATCAGATGTGGAACTCTTAGGAAGTGTCAGGGTCCAGCCTGGACACTGGATCAGAGTTCTCAACTGGAAGCAGGGATATCTGGAAGGCCCATAATAAACACACACACAAAGACAACTTTTTCCGGTACAAGCTGACAGGCAAATTTCAAGGCTTGAGGTTGTGCTTTCTCTGTCTCTGTCTCTTCTCTCTCTGTCTCTGTCTCTGTCTCTGTCTGTCTCTCTCTGTCTGCTCAGTTGATCGCATACTGAGGTAGCATGCACTCTCCTGTGCACTCTGCCTTTCTACTGTGAGCTTTTCTTTTCTAAAACTCCCATACTCCTACACGCCTATGTGTGTTCTCCTTTCACTCACCACACACACACACACACATACACACACACACACACACACACACACACGCACACAGCATGTGCTCTCCTTTCACTCACTCACACTCTCCACGCTCTCTTTCCTCAGTCTCTCTCACTCTCCTCTCATGCGCTCTCTCTTCCCCTTAACTTGGCGCAGTCTTTTATCGTTACTCCAAAAGCAGGTAGAAAAAAAAGACATTGCATAATCATTGACAAATAAAATTCAAAAGAATAACCACATCCCACAAAGACTCAAGAATCATAATTGTTCCCCAAAGTTTCAAGCTACCCCTATTCCCAGCCCTGTAGCCAAAATAATAATAATTGTAAACTTATCATTATTTAAACTTTAACTTTTGACTTATTATACTTCAGAGCTCTGAGGTCAGCTACATGCATTTGCCTGTGAAGCTCTAATGATAAATGACATGGGCAAAGCTGCCAGGCAGTGGCCAGAAAGAATCAAATTAACCCTTAACTCAGTAGTTCCACTAGCTTTCTGCTTTTGTCTAGTGCATACAATGACTCTCCTAAGAGTGCCAGTGTTTTGACTTAGTTTTACTAATATATAATTCTATGTATTCTATGCTTTCTTATCCATACATATCCAGAGGAGACCAGGAACCATTTTCAAATGTTGTATAAAACTCATTTCATAACTTCAATAGCTTTTTCCTTTCTCGGGGTCCCAATATTGGCTCTGCTTCATTTTCTTATAATTTCTTCAAACTTTCTCTGCAAGTCAAACATTAATCCAAAACTACTATTGTGCAGTTATTACATTGTATCCAAGATGAGAGCATACAGAATGCACCTGTACCATTAGGACTGTGCTGTGCTGTGCCCTTACGCCTCAATTTTTGATTGTTTAAGAATCATTATATCATGGAACATCTAGTTTCACAGAATTCACCAGAGCAGGAGAAAGAAATAGGAAAGTTAGATATAATAGAATAATTATGTGCACCAAGGCCAACTGAAAAGCAGTCACACACAAATGAAATCTGTACAGCGTTGTCCAGGGCTAAGGTTAGGAGAAATGGAGATAACTTTTTTTTTTTACAAAGAGCTGCTGAGATGTCTCCATCCTGGCCTACTGCAGGCAGTTCCTTATTTCTGATGGCAGGTCCCCTGGAGGGATGTGTTTCCTGCTTCTCAGGGTTCCGGATGCCATCCTTTTTTACAAAGAGCTTCCTGAGGGCTTCTGAGATGTCTTCATCTAGGCCTGCTATGGGCAGTCCCCTGGTATGTTGTCCCCAGCAAAGAAACCTAGAGATCAGCTGCTATGCAGGAAGGGCTGGCCAGACTATATATCATGACATTGATTGTGCCACCCATGCTAAATATGGTGAGTCTTGAAAAAGACTATGACAGGGATACCAAGGGTACTTACCAGACTAGACCCTGGAGGAGGACATGGAAAGTCTAGGTACCTAAAGGGATGGTGAGGTCTGGAAAGAAGGAACCTGTGAGTAGTTGCAATTAAGAGTGGTTCTTCTTGAAGCACAGAGCTTATTGCAAGAGCAGGTGTGAGTAGCCACAAGGTCAGGCATGGGATTATGGGTCCTTTGATAGGCCTTGGAGGAGAATGTGGAGGAGTCTGTGTTCTAAGTAGGTTGATGGTCACACAAAAGGGATTATGCTAGATACTTGAGGATGATGTGGGAAGTCTGGGTACTAAATAGCATGACGGAGGTAGCCTAGAAGGTGCCTATGGGTGAAGGCAGGTAGAGTGGATCCTGGCCACAGCCTAGAGCTAGGGAGCAGTGCAGTCTTGGATATTCATATTAGGCTAATGTAGAGGATTTGCTGCCCTGCTAATGCCTAGTGGCAGCTGATGTTCAGGCAGAGTGTGAGGGCCAAACCAGGCCAGGAACTTGTTTGAAGAGCCATACTAGATCCTCCATGTTGAAGAAAAGTTATGAATGGGGAAGTCAAGGGAACTCACTGGGCTTAACCATGTGAACGGACTCTGGCTAGCTTGAGCATGCCAGCATGGCTCTGGCAGTCCTTACCCTACTCCCCGACTCCCTCTGCCTTCCTAAAAACTTAGATTACATTTCTAAAGCTAGTTACCAATATCTATTCCCTTATTTATCCACTTCACCCTCCTGAGGCTAACTACCAAGTTCCAGCTGTAAAAGTACTGAAGTCCAACAATCAAAGGCCCTACTTTGGCTCACCTAATTAACATGCCCAATTTAAACTAAAGACCTCATCCAAACATGGAGTTTCCCATTTTGCTTTTATAAACTGCCATTTCTGTCTCCTCTCTACACAGGGGCAGCTGTTCCCCAACACCTGGGGACAAATATCTCTCCTCCCTCTCTGTTTTTCTCTTCCCCTTCTCCTTCATCCTTATCTCCTGTCTTTGTCTCTCATTCCTGTCTTTTTTCCCTTTGGAGCAAATAAATTTCCTCTCTGTTGAGAACTTGCTCTTGGGGTCCTGAGTGGATACTTTCCCTTTCATCATGGAAGGCATGGATACCTGCCGGGATGAAGGCAACACAGAAGGGATCTGTGGTTGGTTGCAAGAAAAGTTTCTGAAAAACTGGTGCCATGGGTAGTCTAGTAGTTGCTTGTAGTCCTACAAGGCAAGCATGTGAAGAAGAACAAATCTTCCTTCTTTCAATGTCCTTATGTAGGTCTCCAGCAGAAGGTGTGGCCAGATTAAAGGTGTGTACCACCATGCCTGGATCTGGGACTTGCTTTGTCCCAGGTGACCTTGAACTCAGAGATATCCTTACCTTAGTCTCCTGGGATTCATAGCCACTAGCCTCAAGATCTCCATGCCAAGATCCAGGTTAGAAACTTGTATCTCTCAGCCTCAAGATCTGGATCACAGGTGAGCCTTCCAATTCTGGATTGTAGTTCATTCTAGATATAGTGAAGTTGACAACCAGGAAGAGCCATTACACCTGCCAAGAAGATAGCTGTTGGGAAGGCAAGGTTGGCCAGACTTGGCCATGGCACCTGTTTTTCAGACCTATACTACAGTTGGCTGGTTATGAAAAAGACTTGGATGGAGAGGTCAGGGGTACTTACGAGGTTAGACAGTAGAGAACAACATGGAGAGTCTGGGTAGCAAGTAGTGGTGTGGAGGCTGCCTAGAAGAGACTTGTATGTAGTTGCAAGTAAGCCAGGTCCTGGGTAAAGCCTAGAGTTTGTCTGCAAAAAATCCATGGTGGTCCAAGTCAGTACATAGGCTAATGAGACCCTAAAGAAGTATAAATGCTAACTGCTGTCCCAGTGATCCTAGCCAGATTAGGCTGCGAGAATTAGGTTGTAAGACCTAGGCCAGATCTGACTGGTTGTAAAGAAGATCTGGATGTGAAGTCAGGAGTACTCACAAGGTCACCTGATGAACCCTAGAAAACATGAGGACTCTGTGTACTGAGTGGGTTGTTAGAGCAGGGGTGTCACATAGAAGGGATCAGGCTAGACCTTTAAAGGAGGGTATAGGACATTTGATTACTGAATGCTAACACAAAGATTGCCCAGAAACTTCCTGTATATGATTACAGCTAGGGTATGTGTTAACCAAAGCCTAGAGCTTGGTTGCAGAGCAATCTGGGATGATCATACTTGCCAGGGGCAAAAGATGTGAGGTAGGGATTAAATATGATGTGTTGCAGAAAAGGGGTGAATGTGGAGGTCAAGATATCATCACGCTTTACCCTAGAGGATTACATATGAAGTTTGGATGCCTATGTGGTGGCAGAGGCTTCACAGAGGGACCTGTATGTGACTCCTGGTAGTGCAGGTTCTGTCTAAAACCTAGAGCTTGTCTCTGGCCCAGCCTGGGGTGCCTAGACTAGGCTACTGCAAAGGATGTAGGAGCCTGGGGAAGCATGGAAATTGTCTGCTATATAGACATGGCTGGCCAGACTAGGCCATAGCACTGGTTGTGGGACCCAAGCTAGATATAACCTGTGTGTTTTAGAAAACACATGATGGTGAGGTCAAAGGGTACTGACCAGACTAGACCCTGGAGGATGACATGGGAAGATGGTACAAAGTGGATGATAGAGGCTGCTCAGAAGGGCCCTATAGGAACTGCAGGTGGGCTTGTCTTGGCTGAAGCTTAGAACTTGTTTGAAGAAAGGTCTTGATGTTCAGACTAGGCCAGTGGAAAGGATGTGATACCTTGAAGAAGCTTAGATGTTGGCTGCTGTGCAGGCTATGGTAGCCAAACTAGGCCAGGGCACTGCTTGTGAAATCTGTGTTAGATCTGGGGTCTTGAAAAAAAAAACCAATGGATTGGTATGTTGATGGAATCCAGTTGGCTGGAGCCTAGAGGAGGACATAAATCTGGGCACTTATTGGGGTGGTAGCAATAGCACGGAAAGGTCCTGTAAATGGTTTCCAGTAGAGAAAGACCTGTCAGAAGCCTAAAATTTAGTTGTGAAGAACTAATGGGTGGTCAGACTATATAGGAGCAGGTGATGTGGGACCTGTGCTAGGCACCAGAGGATTACTTGGAAAGTCTGGGGACAGAGTGCTAACAGATCCAGAAGTAACCTATGGATGGTTGCAAGTAGGGACAGCCCTGGCTGATGTCTAGAGCTTGACTATGGCTCAGGCTGAGGTGGTCAGACTAAGCAGGTAAAAAGGACATGGGACCCTGCAGAAGCCTTGATGTTGGCTTCTGGGTAGTCTGGGGTCCCCAGACAGGTCAATGCACTGGTTTTGGGATCTGGGCTAGATTTGGGGCTGGAGTGCAGAAATGAAGTAGACAGAGAGATCAAGGGAATGTACCAGGCTAGACCTTTAAGGGGGATATGGTGAGTCTGGGTTCTTGTAGATTGGTGGGGACCACACAAAATAGATCAGGTTAGACCATGGAAGAGGATGCGGCTATTCTGATTTTCCAGTAACATGAATACCTAGAGTGTGCCTGTGGATGGTTGCAGGTTAGAATGAGTCCCAGTGGAAGTCTAAAGCTTTGCTGGAGCACACCTAATGTTGGTCAAATAGGCAGAGACAAAGAAGTGGAACCCTAGGGAAGCCTAGAGGTTGGCTACTGTGCAAGAATAGCTGGTAACAGTGGGCCATGGCAATGGATTTGAGACCTGAGCTAGATCTACTAGGTTTTGGGAAAGGCTGAAATAGGTAGGAGAGGGGTACTGACAAGGGTGTGGGAAGTCTGAGTAGCAAGTGCAGTGGCAGAGGCTGTGCAAAAGGAACCTATGGGTGCATGGAGGTAGGGCAGTCTTAGCTAAAGCCCAAGGTTTTTTGCAGCACAGGCCTTAATAGACCCTCTAAGCCAATGCACACAGTATGGGACTCTGCAGAATTATAGATGCTGGCTTCTGTGCACATAATATTGTCTTGGCTAGACTAGACTGAGGCACTGGGTATAAGACCCAGAGCTAGAGCTGGCTTGTTGCTGAAAATAGGCTTTGATTGGGAAATCAATGGTACTCACCAGGAAACATCCTGGATTAAGACTTGGAAAGTATGAGTACATAATGGTTGGTGAAGGCTTTACTGAAGGTATCTGTTAGTGGTCGAAGTTAGGACTAGCCAGTCCCACCACAGAGCTCATTTGTAGCCCTGGCAAGGTTGGTCAGACTAAGATAGGGCACAAGACATAGATCCCTTGCTGGACCCTGAAGGAGAACATGAGGACTCTGGGTACTGAATGGCAAAGTGGTGGCAGCACACACAGGAAGGTGTCTGTCTGGTTCCAGGTAAGGAGTGTCATACTAGACCAGGCAAAGGATGTGGGACAGGGCGTAGACCTGGCAGATTACAGAAGAGTGGATGGGGAGGTCAAAGGAACTCTCTAGGCTTGGCTCTCCCTAAAGGATGCCAGCAGAAGTCTTGTTTACTTGGTGTGGTGGATGGAGGCTACTCAGAAGGGACCTATAGGTGCTTCCAGGTAGGGTGGCTCCTGGCTGAAACCTAGAGCTTGCCTGCAGCACAAGCTTAGACTCTTTAGACTAGGCTGCTGAAAAGATTTGGTACCCTGTAAAGCCTAGTTGTTGGCTGCTGTGCAGACTGGGGTGACCAAACTTGGCCAGGGCATGCTTGTGGGACCCAGGTTAGACCTGGGGATGGGGGCTGAAGAAAATGAATGAATGGGTTGGTCTAGGAAGCTCACTGGACTCGACCCTAAAAAGAATATGGAAAGTCTGGGTAGCTGCTGAGGTTATGGTAGTAATGCAGCAGGTTCCCATGGATGGTTGCAGTGGGGCAGTTCCTGGTGGAAGCCTAGAGTTTGGCTGTGATGCATTCAAGGGTGATAAGACTTTGCAGGAGCATGTGATGTGAAACCCATGCTAGAACCTGGTGCATTATGTGAAGGTTTTGGTACCCAGTGGGGTGGGGTTGAAGGTGTAAAAGGGTCCTGTGTGTTGTTGCAGGCAGGATGGGACCTAGATGAGACTTAGAACTTATCTCTGTCCCTAGCATGGGATGAAAATTAATAGGCAGGTGCAAAGGAAGTGGCAGAAACCTTTGTGTTGGTTGCTAGGTAAGTGCAAGCCTCCAGAGTACCATTGTACTGGTTGTGGGAGTTGGGCTGGATCTGGAGGATTACAGAAAAGGCATTGGTGGGCAGTTCATGGGAACTCATCCTGCTTGACTCTGGAATGTCTGGTATGTGTGGGATGTCTTGGAGCCTAATGAGGTGGTAGAGGCAATGCAGAAAGGACCTTTGGTTGGTTGTAGGGAGGAAGAGTCCACAGGTAAACGTAGACACTTTCTTCTGTACAAGATGAGTGTTTAAACTAGGCTGAGGCATGGAATACAAGACCCATGCAAAATCTTTACAGAGGATACAGGAAGTTTGAGTACCAAGTAGCATAGTAGAGACCATGGCCAACTGATTAGATTATAAACCTGAAGGAGGCTTCATGAAGTGTATATGGCAAGTGGGCTTGTAGAGGTAACACAGAAAGAACTTATTGGTGGTTGCAGGTAGGGCATGTTCTATTGCAGCCCAGAGCTGTCTGGCAGGCAGGCAAGATTGGTCATATTGGGCCAAGGTAAAGGATCTGGGACCTTCCTTAGCTATAGTTAGGAAGAGTCCTGCTTGAAGCATAGAACATTTGCAACATAAGCATGGTTTACCAGGTTAGGCTAGGGCAAAGAATATGAGTCCCCTTCTGGCCTTGAAGGTGAACATGAGGAGTCTGTGTACTGAGTGGGTTGATGAGAGCCACACGGAAGGCACCAGGCTAGACATTGGAGGGGGATATAAGAAGTCTGGGCACCAAGTTTTGCAGTAGAGGCAGTGCAGGAGGTAGTTGTAGGTGGTTGCAGGTAGAGTAAGTCCTGGTAAAAGCCTAGAGTTTTGCCTTTGGTGCAAGTGGTTTTGGGAAGAATAGGTAAAAGCAATGGTTAGGGAGATGCTAGAGTAAACCTAGACATTGTCTGCTATATAATTGAGCCTGTCCAGAATAGACCAAGGAACTTGTTATAAGGCCTGGGCTAGATTTAGAGGTTTTCCAAAAAGGCCTGGCTTGGGAGATAAAGGGTACTCACCTAACTGGACCCTAGAGGATGACATGGGGAGTGTGTATATGGTATGGAAGTATAATGGATGTGTATATGCTGTATATTCATGATGTATATGGACGCTTGGTAGAAGGGGCCAGTGGCTAGTTGGAGGTGTCGTGGAAATGATCAGACTAGACTGGAGCATAAGATGTCAGAATCAGACTAGATTCTGATGGAGGATTGTAACTGCCCGTTCTGCCCCATGTTTGGGGGCCACTACATCCCGGCTTGTAATGCTGCTCTGTTCTGTGGGTCAGGGTCTAGCAAGAGAGAGAATGGTGATGGAAGGGCAAGAGACTCGAAGAATGGAGACAAGACAGAGGGGTCTGTGTCTGGGCCCGCTCTGTCAGTCAACAGGTTCTCCAGCACAGGAGTAAGGATGCACACTTCCAGTTCCCGTGGTATCCTTCACTGTATCCCGCTTACTGGAGCTCCAACATTGAGGCGCCACTATGTAAAGACCCATTCGGGTCAGGGTCTAGCAAGAGAGAGAGTGGGGATGGAGGGGCAAGAGACATGAAGAATGGAGACAAGACAGAGGGTCTGATCAAGTCTCCCCTTAACAGGAAATCCTGGGTATTTATATGCTTTTCCACGTGCCTTGCCCTCGCGGACAAGCAGGGGAACAGAGCTGAAGACACTTTGCCGCATGTCTTGCAGCATGGATGCCACGTGCACCTTGCAGCTGGGGGCACTAAGCAGCAAAACAAGATATGTGAGAAAAACAAGATGTTTATCAGAGTGTGCTCAGCTGTTGTGGGCTGTTGAAAACTAGTCTCTTGTCAGGGTATATGGCCTGAGATGACTGCAAAGATGATAGCTGCTTTCTGCTAAGAGTCAGCTCCCAACAGGTCTATCTGTAGGTCTTTGTATTCACTCCCATCTGCTGCCAGAGAAAGCCTTTCTGGTAACAACTACATAATACACTGATCTATAAAGTATAGCAGAATAGCTTTAAGAATAATTTTCTTGGTTTTGTTTGTTTGTTGTTTTGCCAGTCATGTTTGGTTCTACCCTAGGTCTCTGGGTTACCCATTCTCTAGTTCCTGACAGGTAATTCATGCAGTGTCGGACATGGGCTACCTTTGATGACAGGGCCTCAAGTCAAACCATTATTTGGCTTCTCACACAAGTTCTGCCCCACCATTGCCCCAGCACATCTTTGCAAGCCAGACAGATTATAAGTCAAAGTTTTGTGGCTGTGTTAGTGACTGATTTTTCTCTTTTGGTTGCCTGCAGAGGGCCTTCCCACACCAACAAGACTAGAATGTAGGATTTAAGGCTTCATGCAGAGACTAGCTATACCCCTCTATACTCAATAAGCTGTGTGGATCTTGTTCTTGGCAATCGAGCCCTGATGTCAGTTTTCAGAGAGTGACTCTCTGTCCTAGCATGGGACCCCCTCAGCCAAAAACTTGACAAAATGCAACCCCAAAGCCTTGTCAAAAACAAAAGATGACCACTTCAGACTCTGTATCCTGCATTACTAGGGGTCCTCAGTAGGGTCACCCTCATAGATTCCAGGAAGTTTCCACAGCACCAGGTTTCCACACATCCCAAAATATACCCCAAATTCCAGCTGTCTTTCCCTGCACTCTCTTCCTTTGTGCCCTCTTACATCTACATGATCCTTTCCACTCCCAACGCACCTGCAAAACCTATTCTTTCCTCTTCCTAGGGAGATCCATACATCCCCCAGAATTCCTCCTCTTCACCTAACCTCTCTGCGTCTGTGGGTTGAAGGTTGGTTATCATTTACTTAAGAACTATTATCCCCACGTCTGATCCCCTCCCCACCCCATCTTCCACCCAATTCCCTCCCTCCATCCACTTCTGATGTCTATTTTACTTCCCCTTCCAAGTGAGATTCAAGCATCCTGCCTTGGGCCTTCCTTTTTGTTTAGCTTCTTTGGGTCTGTGGATTGTTATATCATCATTCTGTAATTTATGGCTAATATCCACTTGTAAGTGAGTATGTACCATGCATGTCTTTCTGGGTCTGGATTATCTCACTCAGGATGATATTCTCTTTTTTTGTATTTTTTATTGGATATTTTATTTACAGTTCAGATGTTTTCCCCTTACCCCATTCCCCATCCACCCAGGAACCCCCTATCCCATTGCCCTTCCTCCTGCTTCTCTGCAGATGTGCCTCTACCTACCCCACTCCACTCCCACCTCTCCACCCTCGAATTCCCCCACACATGGCATCCAGCCTTCATGGATCTTCAAGGATCTTCAGGATGATATTCTCAAGTTCTATCCATTTGTCTGCAAAACTCATGATATCCTTGTTTTTCATAACCAAGTAGTATTCCACTACATACCACATTTTCTTTATCCATTCTTCAGTTGAGGGACATCTAGTTGTTTCTAGTTTTGGGCTATTATGAATAAAGCTGCTATGAACATAGTTGAGCAAGTGTCCTTGTGGTACGGTGGAACATTTTTTGGGTATATGCCCAGGAGTGGTATAGCAGGATCTTGAGGTAGAACTATTCCCCATTTTTTTTTAGAAATCGTTTGTTTTGATTTCCAAAGTGGTTGTACAAGTTTTCACTCCCACCAGCAATGGAGGAGTGTTCCCCTTGCTCCACATCCTTGCCAGTATGTGCTGTCACTTGAAATTTTGGAAAAGAATGTGGGAAAGGGGAGATAGGACTGGGAGAGAAAGCAGAAATCAGTGTGGGTGGGTGCATCTCTGGGACAAACCAGAGACCTGGGACAGGAGAGATTCCTGAAGTCTACGGGGGTGACCCTAGCTGAGACTCCTAGTAGTTGAGGATTTGAAACCTGAAGTGGTCACCTCCTATAGCCAGAGGGACTTCCAATGAAGGGAAGGAAATATCAACTCACCCACAAAACCTGTAACCCCAAATTTGTTCTGCCTACAAGATGTGCAGGGATAAAGATGGAGCAGAGACTGAGGGAATGAGTAAACAATGACTGGCCCAACTAGAGAGCTACTGCATGTGAGAGAGCCAGCCTCTGACACTATTAATGACACTCTGCTATGCTCGCACACAGGAACCTAACGTAACTGTCTTCTGAGAGACTTCATTCAGCACCCAATGGAAATAGCTACAGAGACCCACAGCCAAATAATAGGAGTCTTATGGAAGAGTGGTGGGGGGAAGGATTGAGGGAGCTGGAGGGGTGAATGGCACCATAAAAAGACCTACAGAGTCAACTAACCTGGGTCCATGGGAGCTCATAGAAACTGAACCACTCATCGAAGAGCGTGCATGGGCTAGACCTAGGTCCCATAATGATATGTAGCAAATGTGCAGTTTTAATCTTCATTCCGGTTCCCTAACAATTGGAGAAGGGGGTGTGTAATTTTAATTTTTTTCAAATGATATTTTAATTATAGTTCTTAAATGCTTCAACCTTCCTTGTAACCCACCATCTACCAGTGGTAGTGGAAAAGAAATGATAAGGGGGAAGTGGACCTGTTTAGAAAGGTTCTTTGGAGCAACTCCAGACTGTGTTGTCTGGAAATCAGCAGCTCAGTTCACAGGCTACCAAGCAGCCGAAGCTCGATCCACTCACAAACACCTCACTGATACACCAGTAGTCCAGTTCGGTAGAGCCTGGTTAGCAACAGTGGTGACACGACCTAGCAGGCCCCAGTCTCAGCTCAAGTCAGCAGAAGGGAACAGGAACACCAGGAGCAATTCTCAAGCTGTGCTTCTCCCAGGGAAGCAAAGATCAGTGAAGATGCAAGACCCACAAGCTCTGCCCAGCTAGCTATACCAGCAAGCCAAGCTCTGTCTCAGTCACTCTGTGGAGTCCTATTTATACCCTCCAAACAACACATGTCCTCCACATGTCTTGCCTCAGCATGTGCATGCAATCAGCCTGAGTACTCAGAAGCAGCAACAAACTGCAGTACACCACCAGAAGTTTTTTTGGTGTGTTTCTTTCTATGGAGTGCTGCCAAATGCAGCTCAATTATGTAATGTAAGGTGGACCAATACATGCATATCATTAGCAAAGAATCCTTCATCATGTGTCCTTTCATGTGCTTGCTTTAGCAGAAGATCCTCTCTCCTGTGTCTGCTTCAGCGAAACGTTCCTTCACAAGTCGGCCTTAGCCTTTCACACCTGTGTCCACTTTAATGAAAAGTTCCTTCATGTATTTACCCCAGCAAAACACCATTCAAACAACTTTCTAAAGAACCCCTTACATTTCCAACTCAAGACTGTCTCTGAATCCATTGCCTGTCTTTGGATCCCTTTCCCCTAGCTGGCCTGCCTCCTTGGCCCTCAGAGGGAGAAGATGTGCTTAATTCTACTATGATTTGCTATGTGTGTGAAATGGGAGGAGAGGTTTGTGAGAGTGGAGCTGGGAGGAGAGAAGGAAGGGGCTGTAATCAGGATATAAAGTGAATAGATAAATTAAAATAAAGATCAAAAAGAGCTAATATGCATGCATAATTGAGTATATGCCATATTTGTCTTTTGGGTCTGGGTTACCTCTCTCGGGATGGTTTTTTTTTTCTAATTCCATCCATTTGCCTTCAAACTTCATGATGCCATTTTAGTAACAGCTGAATAATAATCCATTGTGTAAACATACCATATTTTCTTTATCCATTCTTCAGCTAAGGGACATCTAGGTTGTTTCCAGTTTCTGGCTATTGTGAATAAAACTGTTACAAACATAGATGAACAAGTGTCCTTGTGGTACAGTGCAGTATCCTTTGGAAATATGCTTGGGAGAGATATAGCTGGGTCTTGAGATCCAACTTATCACCCTGCACAAAACTCTATTTCCAACTTTTTCAGAAACTGCCATATTGTTTCCCAAAATGACTGTGCAAGTTTGCACTCCCACTAGCAATGGAGGAGTGTTCCCCTTGCTCCACATCCTTACCAGCATGAGCTGTCATTTGTGTTTTTTCCCTGAGACATCTTGACAGGTGTAAGATAGAATTTTAAAGTCCTTTTGATTGGATTTCTCCGATGGCTAAAGATGTTAATCATTTCTTTTTTTTTTTTTCTTTTGGTTTTTTCGAGACAGGGTTTCTCTGTGCAGCCCTGGCTGTCCTGGAACTCACTCTGTAGACCAGGCTAGCCTCGAACTCAGAAATCCTCCTGCCTCTGCCTCCCAAGTGCTGGGATTAAAGGTGTGCGCCACCACTGCCCGGCTTTTTCTTTCTTTTTTTTTTATTTTTTTTATCATTTCTTTAAGTGTTTCTTGGGTGTTTGAGATTCCTCTATTGAGAATTCTATTTTTAGATATGTACCCCAGTTTTAATTGAATTATTTGGGGAGTTTTGATATCTAATTACTTGAGTTCCTTATATTCTGGATATTAGTCCTATATCAGATGTGGAGGTGGTAAAAATCTTGGCCCATTCTATAGACTGGTGCTTTGTCCAATTGACCTTTGTCTTACAGAAGCTTCTTCAGTTTCACGAGGTCCCATTTATTAATTGTTGGTCACAGTGCCTGAGTGTTCTTTTCTGGAAATTGTCTCCTGTACCAGTGAGTTCAAGGGTATTTCCTACTTTCTAATTTCTCAGGTTCAGTGCATCTGCTTTTATGTTGAAGTCTTTGATCTACTTGAATATGAGTTTTGTGCAGGGTGATAAGTTGGATCTATTTGCATTATTCTCCTTGCAGACATCCAGTTAGACCTGCACCATTTGTTGAAGATGCTTTCTTTTTCCATTGTATGGTTTTGGCTTCTTTGTCAAAACTCAAGTGTCCATAGGTGTATGGATTTATATCTGGGTGTTTAATTCTATTCCACTGATCAACATGTATGCTTTATGCCAAAACCATGCAGGTTTTTACTGATATGACTCTGTAGTACAACTTGAAACCAGGCATGGTGATACCTCCAGCAGTTATTTTATTATTCAGTATAGTTTTAGCTATCCAGGGCATTTTTTTTCCTTCTTATGAAGACAATTGTCCTTTCGAGGTCTGTAAAAGAATTGTGTTGAAATTTTGGTAGGGATTGTGTTGAATCTGTAGATTGCTTTGGATAGAGTGGCCATTTTTACTATGTCAACCATACTGCTCTATGGTCATGGGGAATCTTTCCATCTTCTGATGTCTTCTCCAAATCTTTTCCTCAAAGACTTGAAGGGTTTTTTTGTTTGTTTGTTTGTTTAATGGTTTTTCGAGTCAGGGTTTCTCTGTGTAGCTCTGGCTGTCCTGGAACTCACTCTGTAGACCAGGCTAGCCTCAAACTCTCGAACTCAGAAATCCACCTGCCTCTGTCTCCCAAGTGCTGGGATTAAAAGACTTGAAGTTTTTATCAAGAAAGTCTTTCACTTGCTTGGTACTTCAAGGTATTTTATAATTTTTGAGGCTTTTGTGAAGGGTATTGTTTCCATGATTTCTTTCTCAGCCAGTTTGTCATTTGTGTAGTAGAAGGGTGTGGTGGTTTGAATAGATATAGCCCCCATAGACTCGAGTGTCTGTGTGCTTGGCCCTATTCCTTCTGATAACTTCTGTAGGGTTGGATTTGTGAATAGATTTTGATTTTGCCATGATATATCTCACTTTTTTCATCTATGGTGATTGAAAGTTTTGCTGGGTATTGTAGTCTGGGCTGGCATCTAACATCTACCCAGGCCCTTCTGGCTTTCTGAGTCTCTGTTGAGAAGTACGGTGTGATTACAATAGGTTTGTCTTTGAATGTAACTTAGTCTTTTTTCCTTGATGCTTTTAATATTTTTACTTGATTCTGTACATTTAGTTTTTTGATTATTATGTGGGAAGGGGACTTTCTTTTTTGATCCAATCTATTTGTATGCATCTTGTACCTTGATAGACATCTCCTTCTGGTTAGGAAAATTTTCTTCTATGATTTTATTGCATATATTTTCTGTGTCTTTGACCTGGGTCTCTTCTTCCTACATTCCTATTTTTCTTAGATTTTGTCTTTTCCTAGTATTCCACATTTCCTGAATGTTTTGTGACAGGGTGTTTTTTTTTAGATTTAAAGTTTTTTTTTTTTATTGACGTATCCATTTTGTCTATCATATCTTCAACGCCTGAGATTCTCTCTTCCATCTCTTTTATTCTGTTGGTGAAACTTGACTCTGTAGCTCCTGTTCAAGTTCCTAGATTTTTCATTTCCAGAATTTCCTCTGTTTGTGTTTTCTTTTTTTTCTTTTCTTTTTCTTTTTCTTTTTTTTTGTCTTTTTTGTTTTTTGTTTTTCGAGACAGGGTTTCTCTGTGTAGCCCTGGCTGTCCTGGAACTCACTCTGTAGACCAGGCTGGCCTCGAACTCAGAAATCCGCCTGCCTCTGCCTACCAAGTGCTGGGATTATAGGCGTGCGCCACCACCGCCCAGCTGTTTGTGTTTTCTTTATTGATTCTGTTTCCATTTTCAGATCTGGAACAGTTTTATTCATTTCCTTTAACTGCTTGTATGTTTGTTTTTCCTTGGCTTTCCTTAAGGAATTTATTTATTTCCTCTAATTGTGTTTTTCTGGCTTTGAAGAATTTATTTGTTTCCTTGTAATGGCTCTTCCTGGTTGTCAACTTGACTATATCTAGAATGAACTACAATCCAGAATTGGAAGGCTCACCTGTAATCCGGATCATGAGACTTGAAGGTACAAGTTTCTGACCTGGATCTTGGCACTGAGATCTTGAGGCATAGTGGTCTTGAAAAGCTTAGGCTCAGGCAAGGAGCCTAATCCCAGGAGGCAAGGAGCTCTCTGAGTTCCAGGTCAGCCTGGAACAAAGCAAGTCCCAGATCCAGGTGTGGTGGTACACACCTTTAATCTGGGCCACACCTTCTGCTGGAGGCCTACATAAGAACATTGGAAGAAGGAAGATTCACTCTTCTTCACCTGCTTGTTCTTACTTGCTAGCACATCTTCTGTTGGAACCTACTTCTACAGAAGACCAGCTGAAACAACTAGCCTCGTGGGACTGAGAAACTACTAGATTCTTGACTTCACATTCACAGGTGACCATTTTTGGGTTAACTGGGCAACAGACCGTAAATCATCAAAATAAATTGCCTCAATATAGAGAGACATTCCATGAGTTCTGTGACTCTAGAGAACCCTGACTAACACATTCCACGTTAAGGACCTCACTCATCTTTGTATAGCTGGTTTTCATGTCTTTCTCTTGTGCTTCAACTATGTTGGAATATTCAGGACCTGCTCTGGTGAAGACATATTGCTCTGGCTGTTATAGATTGTGTTCTTATATGGTGGCATCTCAGCACCTGGGGTTTGGGTGATTTTAGGTCTACATGCTGATTTCTGGATATGTCTTTGTTGGGAGTGTGTTTTTCCCCTTTATTTCTGCTTCCTTCTTGGATTTTCAGAGTATCTTAGATGTCTGTTGCCTGGTTTACTGGCCTTCGCAGCTGATGTGTTCGCACAGAGTGCTTGAAGATGGTAGCTACTGGGGGATGGGGAGGCCATCGGATTATCTGTGAGATCCACAGTCCATAGGAGGCATAGAGATGGGGAAGGGAGGACTTCAGCTGGTGTTCTGTTGCAGGTTTAGGACCAACCTGAGGATTGGGTCTGAAGGAAGGAGAGTGGGAAAGACCTGCATGTCTTTTGACTATGTATTTCATATAACCTATTTTGGGGTGCACTAATTCTTTCTCCTGTGTAATTGTTTCTGTTATCGTTATCTCATATTACATTTTCAGTTTTGCTTCATATATTTTTAAGTTCTAGGGTTGCAATTTTTCATCATCATCGTCATTATTGTTCTTTAATCTTTTTTGCAGTCTAGTCCTTATCCCCCACTTGGTCTGCCCTACGACAGTTCCTCATCACATTCCTCCTCCCCTGTCTCCAAGAGGGTGTTCCCCCTCACCCTCCAGACCTCCACACTCGCTGGTGCCTCCAGTCTTTAAAGGTTAGGTGCTTCTTCTCTGACTGAGGCCAGACCAGGCAGTCCTCTGCTGTTTGTGTGTCAGGAACCTAGGACCAGCTAGTGTATGCTGCCTTGTTGGTGGCTCAGTGTCTGAGAGATCTCAGTTTGTTGAGACTGCTGGTTTTCCTATGAGGTGGCCCTTCTACTCGGATTCTTCCAGCCTTTCCCTAATCCAACCACAGAGGTCACCAGCTTCTTTTTTTTTAAGATTTATTTATTTATTATATATGAATACACTGTAGCTGTCTTCAGACACACCAGAAGAGGGCATCAGATCCCATTACAGATGGTTGTGATTTGAACTCAGGACCTCTGGAAGTGCAGTCAGTGCTCTTAACCACTGAGCCATCTCTCCAGCCCGGTCACCAGCTTCTATGCATTGGTTGGGTGTTAAGTATCTGCATCTGTCTAGTCAGCTGCTTGTTGGGACTCTCTGAGGACAGCCATGCTAGGCTCCTGTCTGTAAGCACATCATAGCATCAGTAATAGTGTCAGGCCTTGGAGCCTCCCCCTGAGGTGAATCCCGATTTGGGTAGGTCACTGGACCTCCTTTCCCTCAGTCTCTTCTCCATTTTTCCCTGTAGTTCTTTTAGACAAGGACTATTCTGGGTCAGAGTTTTTGACTGTGGAATGGAAACCCCATCCCTCCACTTGATGCCCTGTCATTCTACTGGAGATGGACTTTACACATTCCCTCTCCCCACTGTTGGGCATTTTATCTAAGGTTCCTTCCTCTGAGTCCTGAAGAGTCTCTCACCTCTCAGGTCTCTGGTGTATTCTAGAGGGCCCTTCTACCTCCTACCTCCCAAGGTTGCCTGCTTCCATTCTTTCTGCTGACCCTCAGGGCTTCAGTCCTGTCTCCAATACCTGATCATGTTCCTTCTCCTCTTCCCTTCCATGTCCCCTTTCCCATTCAGGTATCTCCCCCCGCCCCGCCACACACACCTTGTGATTGCTTTCTTCCCCTTCCCAAGTAGGACAGAGGCATCCTTACTTGGGCGATTTGGCTTGTTAACCTTCTTGAGTTCTATGGATCGTATCCTGGATATTCTGTAATTTTTGGATAATATCCACTTATTAGTGAGTAGATAACATGTATGTCCTCTTAGGTCTGAGTTACCTCACTCAGGATGATATTTTCTAGCTCCAGCCATTTGCCTGCAAAACTCATGATGTCCTCCTTCTTAAATAGCTGAGTAGTATTCCATTGTATAAATGAACCACATTTTCTGTATCCATTCTTCCATTGTGGGACATCTAGATGTTTCCAGCTTCTGGCTATCACAAATAAGGTAGCTATGAACACAGTGAAACATGTGCCCCTGTGACATGGTGGGGCATCTTTTGGGTATATGCCCAAGAGTGGTATAGCTGGGTCTTCAGGTAGATCTATTTCCAATTTTCTAAGAAATCTCCAGATTGATTCCCAGAGTGGTTGTACCAGTTTGCATTCCCACCAGCAATAGAGGAGTGTTCCTCTTTCTCCACGTTCTTACCAACATGTGCTGTCACCTGACTTTTTAACTGTCTTACTAAGACTATTTTTTGTCTTACTGATTGGTGTTTGATTTGCATTTCCCTGATGACTAGGGCTTTGAACACGTCTTTAAGTACTTCTTGACCATTAAAAATTCCTTTGTTGTGAATTCTCTGTTTAGTTCTATACCCCATTTTTTGATTGAGTTGTTTGGATTTTTTGGAGGTTAGCTTCTTGAGTTCTTTATATATTGGATATTAGTCTTCTATTGGATGTGAGGTTAGTGAAGATATTTTTTCCCAATCTGTAGGTTGCCAATTTGTCCTATCATATGTCCTTTGCCTTACAGAAGCTTTTCAGTTTCATGAGAGGTCTCATTTATCAATTCTTGATATTAGAGCCTGAGCCATTGGAACTTTGTTTAAGAAATCCTCATCCCACCTTGCCAATGAGTTCGAGGCTCTTTCCTACTTTTTCATCTATTAGATTCAGTGTATCTGGTTTTATGTTGAGGTCCTTGATCCACTTGGACTTGAGCTTTGTGCAAGGTAACAAATATGAGTCTATTTTCATTTTTCTACATACAGACTGCCAGTTAGATCAGTACCATTTATTGAAGATTCTTTCTTTTTTCCATTGTATATTTTTGGCTTCTTTGTCAAAGATCAAGTGTCCATAAGTGTAAGTCCATAAGGTTTATTTCTGGGGCTTCAGTTCTTTTCCATTGATCAATCTGTCTATCTCTGTACCAACTCCATGCAGTATTTTTTTTTATCATTATTGCCCTGTAGTATACCTTGAGGTTGTTTTGTGACCAATTATATGGTCAATTTTGGAGAAGGTACCATGAAGTGCTGAGAAGAAGGTATAATTTTTGTTTTAGGGTGAAATGTTCTGTATTTATCTGTTAAACCCATTTGATTCATAACCTCTATTAGTTTCACTGTGTCTCTGTTTAGTCTTTGTTTCAATGACCTGTCCATTAGTGAGAATGGAGTGTTGAAGTCTCCCACTATTTTTGCCTGGGATTTGATATGTGTTTTGAGCTTTAGTAGAGTTTCTTCTATGAATGTGGGTGCCCTTACATTTGAGGCATAGATGTTCATAACTGAGACTTTCTCTTGGTGGATTTTTCCTTTGATGAATATGCAGTGTCTTTTCCCAGCTTGCTTGATAACTTTTGGTTGAAAGTCTATTATTGGATATTAGGATGGTAACTCCAGCTTGTTTCTTGGGACCATTTGCTTAGAAGACTTTTTTTCCAGCCTTTTATTCTGAGGTAGTGTCTGTCTTTGTCATTGAGGTGTGTTTCTTGCATGCAGCAAAATGTTGGGTCCTGTTTATGCATCCAGTCTGTTAGTTTATGTCTTTTTATTGGAGAATTGAGTCTGTTGATGTTGAGAGATATTAAAAACAGAGGATTGTTAGTTCCTGTTATGTTGCTGTTGTAAGTGGCATTATGTATATGTGATTCTCTTCTTTTGACTTTATTGTGAGATGACTAATATCTTATTCTTTCTTTGATGTAGGTACCGTCCTTGTGTTGGGGTTTTGCATCTAGAATCCTGTGTAGGGCTGGATAGATGTTGTTAAATGTTGCTTGGTCTTGTTCTGGAATACTTTGGTTTCTCCATCTATACTGATTGAGAGTTTTTCTAGGTATAGTAGCCTGTGCTGGTGTTTTTGTTCTCTTAGGGTCTATATGAACTCTGTCTAGGCTCTTCTGGCTTTTAGGGTCTCTGTTGAGAAGTCTGGTGTAATTCTGATAAGTCTGCCTTTACATATTACTTGGTCTTTTCCCCTTACAGCTTTTAATATTCTTTCTTTGTTCTGTTCATTTAGTGTTTTGATTATTATGGGATTTTCTTTTCTGGTCCAATCTATTTGTTTTTCTATAGGTTTCTTGTACATTTACGGCCATCTCTTTCTTTAGGTTGGTAAAGTTTTCTTCTATGATTTTCTTGAAGTTGTTTTCTGGTCCTTTCAGCTGGGAATCTTCACTCTCTTCTATTCCTATTATTCCTATATTTGGTCTTTTCATTGTGTCTTGGATTTCTTGGATGTTTTGGGTTAGGAGTTTTTTATGTTTTGAGTTTTCTTTTACCATTGTGTCAATATCTTCTTCTAATGTATCTTCTATACCTGAAATTCTCTCTTCTACCTCTTGTATTCTGTTGGTGATGCTTATATCCATAATTCCTGCCCTCTTCCCTAGGTTTTCCATTTGCAGGGTTACCTTCATTTATGTTTTCTTTATTTATTTTTTTTTTTTTGGTTTTTTGAGACAGGGTTTCTCTGTATAGCCTTGGCTGTCCTGGAACTCACTCTGTAGACCAGGCTGGCCTCGAACTCAGAAATCCGCCTGTCTCTGCCTCCCAAGTGCTGGGATTAAAGGCGTGCGCCACCGCCGCCCAGCTTCTTTATTGTTTCTAATTCCATTTTTAGGTCTTGGACCACCTTGTTCATTTCTTTCTCCTGTTTGATTGTGTTTTTCTGTATTTCCTTAAGGGACTTATTTATTTCCTCTTTAAGGACTTCTACCTGTTTACCTGTGTATTCTTGTATTTCTTTTAGTGAGTTATTTATATCCTCCTTAAAGGACTCTATTATCTTCATGAGATAGGATTTTAGGTCAGCTTCCTGATTTTCAGGTGTGTTGGTGTATCCAGGGCTTGCTATGGTGGAAGAACCATGTTCTGATGATGCCATAATATATTGGCTTCAGTTGCTTATGGTCTTGCACTTGCCTCTCACAATATGGTTATTTCTGGTGTTAGCTGGCCTGGATATCTCTATCTGGAGCCTCCCTCCTGTGTCCCTAGATTGCTGCAGGTGTCTTGGCATTCCTGTGGCCCTGGCTATAGCAAGCAGACCTCCTGGGAGGCTTCATACTGTGGGGTCTTCAGTGGGGCAGACTAGCTGCTGATCTGTTGCCCTGAGTGCAGCAGAACTCCTAGGAGGCCTTCAGACTGTGGATCTTCAGAGGACCAGAGAAGCTGGTGATCTGCCCCAGAGGAAGGCACAGGCCAGAAGCTAAGCTTACAATTTTTATTTGCTCTCATGCCTTCTTAAAGTTTCTGTGTACTAAAACATGCATCCATGTGTTCTTTAAACCCATTGAATTCCCTTAAAAGTTCATTTAAATATTGCTCATTAGAGCTTTCCACACTGAAAATTTCCTGGTCAATTTCTGACACACATCCACATGGACACACATATAATATAATATAATATAATATAATATAATATAATATAATATAATATAATATAATATAATATAATATAATATAATATAATATAATAATATAAATATTATCATTGTCATTCATTTCCTGAATGTTCTTTTTTCTTTTTTTAATGGTTTTTCGAGACAGAGTTTCTCTGTGTAGCCCTGGCTGTCCTGGAACTCACTCTGTAGACCAGGCTGGCCTTGAGCTCAGAAATCCACCTGCTTCTGCCTCCCAAGTGCTGGGATTTCCTGAATGTTCTTGATGCTTGTTGTTGTGCAACAGCCCTTGGTTTCTAAGGGCAGCTTTCTTTATTCCTCTCTTGGCAGAAAACTGCTTCCTTGTAATTTCTTTCATAATTTTACCACCAGATGGCGCCAAGCCCTGATGTTACTTGATGTGTTTTTCTGGTTAAGATACTAGAGGGTGCTCCAAGTTTATTTCAAATACTCTGTAGACTGAAATAATAGACAAGTAAAAAACAAAACCAATACCAAGTGAGAGAAATTTGCCCCCATGAATTTGTCCCTGTGACCAGTGTCATCCTGGATTCCATATTCAGTTGCCAATTTATTGTCAGACAAGGTTGCATCTGCTCAGGTCTGGGTAGAGACCCAGTTTAAGGCTCCTATGTCAAACCTGTGCTCATAGAAGCCACCAAGTTGTGTCACATCCTGATTGCACAACCTACTAATGCTAGCAAAATATTGAGCTAGTTATGTGGCTAAGCTATTAGGGGTTTCTTTCTGCTGAAATGTACTTTAGGCTAAGACTACTTACTGGCTGCAATCAGGCATGAACAATGCTCAAAATGAAGATACATGGATTGTGGTTATATATCTTTCCTGAGTACTGGAGCCATTTTGGTGAGACCAAAGTATCACAGTATCTACCCCGCAGGCAGGCATAGAGATGGGGCCATTAGCATATGCTCAGTGTTAGAGTCTTAGGGGTTTTGTTGCTGTGAGGAGACACCATGACCACTACACCTCTTATAAAGGACAACATTTAGTTGGGGTTGACTTAAACTTCAGAGGTTTAGTCCATTATTATCACGGCAGGAAGCATGGCAGCATACAGGTAGACATGGTGCTGAAGAAGGAGTTCTTCATCCAGGCAGCAGGAAGTAGAAGAGACACTAGGCCTTGAGCATCTGAGACACACTTTTTCCAACAAGGTCACACCTCCTAATAGTGCCACTCCCTATGAGTCTATTGGTGGTTATTTTTATAAATTTCATTTGATTATCACTACGTTTCAAAGAGGTGTTTTGTTGCTGTTGGTTTTTTTTTCTTCTACCAGATCTTTCCATCAGCTAACAGGGCCTTGCACCATACTCATTGGGCATTGAGTTTGAAGTTGAAATGATGGTTTTGAAGGCAGGTCTTGGGCACATTGTCTAAGGCTGAGATAGATCATGCCCAAGTCTCATAGCTGCAAAGACCTTTAATCTCAGTGGTACGTACTTTCAGCTTCCAGTGGTTCTGCTGGATGAAATCTAGTCTGCTGTACTGGGACATAGTTCTCTATCTAACAATGACATAGTTCAAGAGTTCAATCTGTGAGAACTACACAGGTGAGAACTGTGCCTCCTGAAGCTCTGAAGCTGTTGGTCGCTTGGCTAAATGCAAATGGGCACAGAAAAGAAAGCAAAATAACCACTCCCACTCCGTGGAGAAAATGGGAAAAGTTTATTTCAAACCGCCAAGATTGATTCCAGGGAATGCAAGGATATGAAACGGGAAAGATTCCAAGAGTTAAATTGGGACCTGGAGAAAGGAAGCTTGTAAATTGGGGAGGGAGATTGTGAGCAGGAACTGAGAGATCCTAGATGTTAGCATTGACCTTGACAAGCTAAGAGGCTCCGTAGTCATGTGTTAATTGAGAGCCACTAGACTTCCCTCTTGCCAGAGATAAGGAGAACAACTCCCCCCACCCTTTTTTTTTTTTTTTTTTTGAAGTAGACGCTTTCTTCCAGCCGTGCCAGAAAGGTAGCTTTTGTCTAAATGACCAACCTTGAAAAAAGGAATTTCCTGGGGAGCTAGACAATGGCCACCAAGGAGACAGGTACAAAATAAAGGTAGAGATACCGGACTCTGTTCTACATTTACTTATCTTGTGTGTCTAAGGGATGAGACAATGTTTTTCAGCAAGCTCAGCTTCTAAATGCCTACCTACTTCAGGCTCTCAGATATACACTGTATCTAAGTTTCTTTCTCTACATATTCACCAGAATTTGTTTTATTTTTTATAACAGCTACTCTAACTAGAGCAAGATGCTATAGCATTACAGTTTTGATTTGCACTTACCCCCGGCTAATAATATTGAACATTTGACATTTAAATGTTATTTTATTTAAATTTCTTCTTTATGAAGAGTCTATTTTGTTCCTTTGTCTAGCACAGTATTTTGCATTTAAGATGTGGTCATTGATATTTTTCCAATGATGAGATGAGCCATTATAAACCAGTTTAGATTATATTAAAGGCAAGTTTATTGGGAAACTAGCTGCTCTTGGGTGAGTTCACTGGTCCCAAGGAAGGAGGCCAGAGGAATCACCATGGAGAGAGATAGGGGGTAGAGAGAAAGAATAGACACAGAGAAAGAAGGAGGGGGGGAGAGAAAGAGAGTCCAAAATGTCTGGATTATATAGGGAAGAAGCTCTGAGGGAAGGGCAGTCCAGTCCCTGGGCTGGAAAGTTTGGGGCATGGTATGCCAGGTAGGGACTGAGGGATGCTGAGAGAATCTGTATTCTGTTAAACTCCACCCCCACAGTTACCTGGCAGTAGCCAGGTATGCTCCTCCCCACAGTTACCTGGCAACAGCTGGGTAGGCCTGCCCACTATAAAAGGGGCTGTCTGCCCCTCTCTCTTGTTCCGTTGATCCCTGCCTGCAGGCTCTCTGTCTCCTCTCCCCTCCCACCTTCCCTTCCCCCTCTCTCCACGTGGTCATGGCCAGCCTCTACTCATCTACCTCTCCGGTCTTCCCCCACCCGGAATAAACTACCCCTCGTGGAACTGTCTGGTCTGCTGTGATCTGTCCAAGCTACACGCCGAAAAATCTTTTAAAGGTCTGCTTTGGTATGTAGAATAGTAACCCCAGCTGCTTGTCCCAGGGTCTGAAAACAGTCACATTACTTGAAATGCCTTTGCTAGTTTGTATTTTGATATAGGGTCTTTCTGTGTGGTCATGACTGATCTTAATTTGTTCTCCTGCCTCGGTCTCCCAAATGCAGAATTATCACACCTTACATTTCATGAAACCTTTGATGATGCTTGTTGACATTTAATGTCATTTGAACATTAAATGATCACATATTAATTCTAGTCTCCACTAGCTCCCCAGTTATGTGCTTGCCTACTGGAAATTCTGGGCAGACTGTTTTCTTTCCAAGTCATTTTCACTATTTCATTGCCAGATAGTTCTTAACTCCAAACTTTCTGGGATTTTGCTATTGGCATGTTGTCATTTTTCCGGCACTATAGAATGTTATAATTCTTGATTTTATCCTAAATCCACAAATAGCATGTTTAGAATGGGCAAGAGGAGTGACCTAGAAAGGGTGCTTCATCAAGACAAAACTGTCCTGGGGTCACAACTATCTCATCTACTTTTAGTAACCTTTGGACTGGAACTGTGGGCTTCAGAGTAGCTTTCAGAGTATCCCAGTACATAGTTCAGGCCTAGATTCCTATGCCACATCTATGACTATCAATACCATCAGACTTTGTCACAATATGAGCCTACAACCAACTAATATCAGCATATCACTGGTGATGGGCCAAGGCTCACACTGCTATGGGATGCTTAGTGCTGGGATATATCTGTGACCCTAGACTTCTGCTAACAGATAACAGATAATTCTAGGTGGAATAGAAATGTGACAGACTGGAGTGCTTGGTTTGTTTGGTTTTTATTTGTTTGTTTGTTTGTTTGTTTGACCAGAGCTTATTACCTTGGCCTACCCTCCTGTTAAAGTGGCATTGCTTTCTGCTAATCCAGTGGAATCTAGAGTACTATTGATGCTGAACTAGACCATACCTTTATATCACAACCACTAGAAAATACACTGTCTCAATAGTATATCAAGGCTCGTGTTTCAGTTAATTATGATTGGGGCTTAAACTGCACGTCCTTATAGTACACATGTCTCTGTCTGGGGCCTGAGCCACTGTAGAGATCCATTCGACAAAGAGGGGCAGAAACAGCTGTTCTTCCCATGTTTATGAAGACTTAATGTCTTAGTTTCTTTTTCTGCAGCTGTAATAAAACACTCTGATAAAGGCAACATACGAGGGAAAAGGTTTATTCTGTCTAGCAGTTGAAGGGAGGATTCATCATCCAGATAGAAAGAGCCTGAAGTAACTGGTAACATTGTATCCATAGTTAAAGAAGAATAAATATTTTATAGTGCTCAGCTTGCTTTCTTTATTTTGTATCACTTGGGAAATAGTCAAAATGGGTCTTCCCACATTAAATTATGTAAGCAAGATGCAACAAGCCATGGCCAGAGGCCTTGGATCCTAGGTGATTCTATATTCCATTAAACAGATAATTAACACTAACCATCACAATTCTACACGTTGACAACTTGGTACTCAAATACAATACTTTTAAATCATAACTTTCCTCCTTTGGTCTTCATAACCTGATTATCATGTTATAACGTAAAATACATTCCCCCCCCAACTACAAAAGCCCCTATAGTCTAATACTTCAGACAATTTAAAGTCTAAAGTCTCTTACTTCTTAACTCCTATAAACTGAAAAATAAATTACATGCTTCTAACATATAATGGTGTACTGTAAATGTTCTTATTTCAAAAGAAAAGAATCAGGGCTAAGCAGCAAATAATGGGACCAAAATAAGATCAAAGCCCAGCATGAAGACATCACTTCCTGTATCTATCTGTCCTGACTCTAAGACTCAGGATTGAATCAACTAAGGCTGCAAAAGGCTTACGTAGCTGCATGTCTCCTCAGGTTGGCTGCCTTCAACATACATACAATCTCTTCTGAGCTGGCTATATTCCACTCTTGATGCTGTGTCCTCAAGAGAGATTGTACTGGTATTTCCAAAATCTTGAGGTTCCCACTGCAGCTCATCTTTTACCCTCACTGTTTCATACAATAGCTTCGAAAGACCTCGCTACAGGGACTGTGACCATGCTACATATTACTTGGCTTCAATTGGTCTTTGAATGTGTGGAGCAACATGCTGTGATACCATTCAATCTTGTGTCCTCCAAAACCAGTGTCATGTGGACAATATGGCCAAGTTCTGCTTCAAGCTTGAAATATAGCCTGCTCCCTTGGGCTACAGCTGTATCAGATGTAATGATACCATGGATGAGAGAAGATGAAGACTGATGGACAGGACACTTTCCTAGGCAGATACTTTTAAGGAGCAGGATAAACCCTTCAGTTGAAGCATTTTTCTTTTAAATTAATCCCTATCTTCATAAAATGGAACCTCTGAGGGGTGAGGTTTTGCCTGCAGGATACCTTTCCTATTGTTATAGTGTAACACAAGATGTTTCTTCTCAGTGATGATGATTACTTTAATGTTTAGTGATGTTTTCTCAGCACCAGCTTGAAGGCAGCACTCCTGTCTTGACATTTCCTCTGCAAAAACAAATTAATTCGTTACCTTTAAATTTGATGTCACTAAAATTAGAGCGTGATCAGAATACCAGTGGATTATTTGCTAGAATAGGACAAGAATGGTATCTAGCTAAGTTTTTGATAGACGCCTGTGAAACTACAGAAACTGCATTTCTGTTGATATTACTGTCTTTCAGTCTCTCAACAGAATAGTCTACTATGATTTAATGACAGAATTCAAAAGCTTTTTTTTTTTTAAGGTGTGTGCCACCACTGCCTGGCATTTATTTGTTTGTTTGTTTGTTTAATGTATTTGCGTACACTGTAGCTGTCCTCAGACACACCAGAAGAGGGCATCGGATCCCATTACAGATGGTTGTGAGCCACCATGTGGTTGCTAGGAATTGAACTCAGGACCTCTGGAAGAGCAGTCAGTGGAAAAGATCTTTACTTAACATGTTTAAAGTCAGAGACCAGGAACATGCTGAAAAAGAAGCTCTATGTTGCAGAGAATCCTCTTTCTCTGCACTGGTACAGTAAGACATGAAGTCCTCCCATCAAAGGCTTCAACTTATATAAATGAAAATTCATTTGTTGGGGCTGGAGAGATCACTAAAGGGTTTAGAGCACTGGCTGCTCTCCCAGAGGACCTGAGTTCAATTTCCAACACCTACATGCCAGCTCACACCTGTCTGTAACTCCTGTTCTGGATGACAGCCTCATACAAACATATGCAGTAAAAACACCAACGGACATCAATAAAAATAAATAACTTTTTTTTTTAAGAAACAAAAGGAAATTCATTTATAAGGAGAGGACCTAAACTGAGAACTCTAATGAAGGACCTGCACCTAGAAAGCTACTATTTCAGAAAGTATTTCCCTAAGATCAATATACACACATTGATGCCACTATAGTTCTAGGCTCCATTTAGAGATTGCAACAAGTGGCAGTGTTGCCCATGTGTTCCTGGTTTTGTGGTTATAAAAGATGTAAAGACTGAGGGGGCTGTGGAATCTTGCAACATGGTTCCAGAGAGCTGCTGAGGCAAGACACTGTGTGAAGGGCTTGGAATCCCTGCAGGAACATGCTGTGAGGTCACTGTATGAAGCTGTGAAGGCTAAATATATGTATCACTGGAGAGTCCAGGACATTGGACATGTCAAAACAATGGGATGTATTCCAAGAAAGGCTGCAGACATAGAATGGATCTGGCTTGAGAGAGAAGGTGTGTGTGCTTTTCGAAGCAGAGCTAAAGAAGTGGAACTACTTGAGCCCTTTGGGATGCATACAGTTTCATCATGAGCCCCAGATACCAAACATGAAGCTCCAGGAGTTGATGTTTGCCCTGCAGAGTTTCAATCTTGGTTTGGTGTGATCATTCCCTGCTATGTTCCCATACTTCCCTTTGAAATAGGAACACTTGTCTTGTGCTATTGTATTCTTGAAGTAATCTATTTTCACTTGTTTTTAATTTTCAAGAGCATACACACACACACACACACACACACACACACACCCTTGCGTGTGCAGTGTGGTGTCTATGTTGAAAGTTAGAGGACAACTTTCAGAAATCAAGAGTCAGTTCTCTCCTTCCACCATGTAAGTTCACAGGATCAAACTGGTTGTCAAGTATGGCAGCAATTGCTTTTACTCACTGAACCATTCTGTTGCTTCCTCCCTTTTTAACAGAAGGTGATACTTAAATTGCCTAGAGTCTCAAAAAAGACATGGACTTCGAATTTTAACATAACATCGGAACTATTGAAGCATGTGAGAACATTTGGAGTTGGATAGAATGAATGCATCCTGTATTGTGTGACATCCATGAGCTTATGAGAACAAAGAACAAAAGGATCTTATTTAAAAGTAATATGACTGGAAGGCTTGAAAGATGGCTCACTAGTTAAAAGCACTGGCTTCTCTTCTAGAGGATCCAGATTCAATTCTTAGCATCCAAATAGCCGTTCACAGCCATCTGTAACTCCAGTTTCAGGAAATCTGATGCCATTCTCTGGCCTACAAGGGCACTGCATGTGCAAGGTTGCACAGGCACATATTAAGAAAAAATATTCATAAGCATAAAATAATATTTTGTTTTGTTTCTTTGAGACAGAGTTTCTCTGTGTAGCTACATCTGTCCTGAAACTCACTCTGTAGACCAGGCTGGCCTCGAACTCACAGAGATCTGCCTGCCTCTAGAGTCCTAGTATTAAAGGCATGTGTCATCACTGCCTGGCTATAATAATATTTTTAAAATAACATCTTTGCATGCCAAGTTGACAAGGGGTGGACTTCTGATAGCCTATATTGACAGCTAATTTCACAGGATCTAGAAACACCCTGAGGACAAATGCTTGGGCATGTCTGGGGGGGCCAAAGGGAGTTAATTGATTTGATTAGTGAAGGTGGGAGACCCAGTCTAACTGCCTAACTGAGTGAAAAGAAGTGAAGTATCAGAGCTCATCTCCTGTTGCTTCCTAAATGCCTAAGCAATGGGACCAGCTAGCCTCCTGTTTCTTCCATTTCTGTTGCCATGTCTTCCCTGCCATGATGGAATGTCTTCCTTAAACTGATTGCCCAAATCATCTAATGTCTTAAATGGTTTCTTGTTGGTTATTTTGACACATCTATGAGAAAAGGAACTAATATAGTATGGACATGGTGGTGACTTGGAGAAATTCTGGAGTTTGATGTGATGACCATGGGCTGACCAGGAGGAGATATGTACAAATAAGTCCAGGTATCTAAAAATAAAAAAGTAGACAAATGTGTCTTAGAACCGAGATCCCTGTGTGGTTAACAAACAACTGTGACATACCAGGGCTTACAAATAAATGCTCTATATGATCCATGTTTCACCCTCTGCTTTTTTTTGTTACATCCCCCATCACACAAAGAAGATATATTCCCCCCCACACACACATATACACACACACAAAAGAGTCAAACAGCATTTAATTCCTGTGTGGCAACATGGACATATTGGACACAGTTCAGTCTGGTTTAGGGATGGGAGAAGCAAAATGAGGCTTTAGTCAGTGATGGAGGAAGGAAGGGATTCAGATGGGTCTTGAGGCTTTGAAGATGAAGTATTAGCAAGGTTTCTTGAAAGATCACTGCGTTTTCCCTTTTGATGACCCCAGGCACAGAGTACATCACAGTTGTCTTCATCTTCTTTTTCGCTTTCTGAGGAGCTCTCACCAAAAGCACGTTGCTTCTCATAAACACAACAACATTTGGATGAGCGACGGCCCAAGTGTTCATTGTCAATAGTGTCACTTGACCACCCAACCTTCTTGCCTGACTTTGCCTTCTCTAATCGGTTGGACATATTACTATTTTTGAGCTCATTGTCCAGCACAACTGTGGTCTCTGAGATGGCTTCAGTCAGCTTAGATGTTGAGTCTTCCATAGCAGAACTGGAAGCCTGGCAGAGGAGAGAAATTGATGTATCCAAAGAGTCTGAGGAAATAGAAATTTGAACCCAAGTCAGAGTCACAATTAAAATTTAATATTGCAATTGTTTTTGTCTTAGAGTTCTTACCCATGAGGTATACAACTCACTCTTGTCTCTCTGTTGTTGTTTGTTCAAAGTCAAATTTTGAGATCACAGAAAATAATTTGGTTATGAGGGAAATGGCAGAAAACAAATCTGGGCCTGACTATTTCAATATCCTCCTGTCAGATGAAAAGGCAAATGCTACCTCTAAATATATATCTTTATGAGAATTAGCTTAGAGAATGCACCACATGGATATTAATTTCTGATTTTACTTGAGTAATAACAGACACACACAGATCATTATTTATTCCTGTCTATAGAAGTGATACTCTGAGTAAGTCTATGGGCTACTATGTGAACTAACGGGGTTGAAGATATGGTTGGAAAAGAGCTCAAGTGCCAGGATACAAAGGGAATCTGAATTTCTTACTGGAATCCTTCAAGAATTATTAATTTATTATACAAAGAATGAAATTTGCTGTGTACCTTAATTTTAATAAAGTACCAATGGGAAGGCAGGAAGTGGATAGTTTAGAGACTTTGGAGGTTAGTTAGTAATATAGATGAGTAATTAAACTTTAACCAAGATCAGTAGTAGTGATAAACAGAAGGAAGAGAATTGTCGATAACTTGGTCATTGAAATGGGAAAATTACTTGTTACTAAGGGTACTCATGAATTAGAATGGGAGCAACACCAGATCTGATACTGAGGAGGACAAAATGGGGCCAGACTAAATTAACAAGCTAAAAACCATTGAAAATCAGAATCCCTGAGTTTTAAATGGACCCACTTTATAACATACCCATTTAATTAGAATCTCCAACAGGTCTTTTCTAGTCTTATTTAGGTATTCTGTAGGCAGACATCCTTAGGAGACCAGTTTTGCTGTTGCTTTGTTGTGCCTGTTTCTATGACAACTAAAGACATGAATAGAATGTATGTTTCTATCTCCCAAGAGACCTGACTTTGAGTAGTCAACCTACTGATTGACTTGCAAAATATTTTACCTTATACATACTTATTTCATGAGGGACCAGATCTTTATGAAATAAATAAATTTAATTTAAAAAAACCCACAGCGTTAAGTCATTTCAATTCCTGTCAATGTTTGGCAAGGCCTGGGAATTTCATTTACATTATAGATCTGTTAAAGCTCTGGTTCTCAAATTTAGATGTCAGAACTTCTTAAGAAAATTTTCATCAGTGTATACTTATTGAACAAAGCAATGGGTTTCATAATGCTGCTTTGTTTAAATATATTTTGACTATATTCACTTTCCATTAGTCTCTTTTATCTCTCTCTCACAAGTGCCGTTTTCCATGTTTAATACACTTTTTAAGATTACACGTCCTCAGTTCCAATCCAGAAAGTCTAAACTCCAAACACACCATAAATCTTTTAAAATTTCCCATTCTGAAGGTTCGGAAACATTGTGTGGGTCAACATTTTGTTGGCCAAACAAAATGTATCAGCAGCCAAAGTCTAGCCCATGATCGAAAAGTGTGCAATCCCAGTAGACTTTAAGTTTTTATTTAAAAATTCTTTAAAAATGAATGTGAGTGACATCTTTGTTAACTTTTTAAACTATGTCTGTTTAGGTAACTTTAGAATGACAAAACTAGAAATAATTTTTAAAAAGTAGCAGTTCAATGATATCATTTTACGTCATCACAAGTTTATTGAATTTTGATTATGGACATTAGCACAATATTATAAATTAAATAACAAGCCTGCTTAAGAACACAGTGCCCTTTTACTTGTACTCATCACTGTTTTTTCTCTTTTTGTTATATAGTTCTGCTCGATTGTATCATGTTTTGGTTTGTGCAGACATCATTGCAGTTAGCATATAGAAATATTTTAACCTCTCAAACTATCTCTTATTGCCCGCATTATTAAAAATATTCTTGATCCCTGGCAACAACTGTTTGTGCTCCATCTGTATAAATTCATTATCTAGACCATGCTACGTAAAGGAATTAAAGACATTTTGAAATTGGATTTATTTTTTTACTCAACATAATGCCCCTGAAACTTATTCGATTGTTGTTTCTTCTTTATTATTGCTGACTAATGTTGCATTTACGAATTATCAAAGTTGTTGAAGATATTTAGGTTATTTTCAGTTTGAAGCTATCATGAATAAAGTTGTAGTGAACACTCATACAACACTTGTCAGAGAGCACAAGTTTTCCTACTTCTAGAGTAAATCCCTAAAGGATGTAGCAACATGTGTCTGTACCCTTGCCACTCAGGAGCAGAGGCAAGCACTATGGAATCCTGTGTGGCACAGGTTTTATATTTTTACTAAAAACATAGCTTTTACATGACCCAGCAAAACTCCTCCTGAGCACTTATGTAAAGGGCTCTATGAACTCCCACGGAAATGTTTGCGCATTCATGTTCATCGCTGCATTATTCACAATAGAAAGAGAATGGAACCATCCTAGATGACCATCATCAGATAAATGAATAATGAAAATGTGGTACACATACACAATAGAAGTTTTCCCATCTGTTAAGAGATATGAAATTTTCTGGGAAATGGATGGAACTAGTAGGTATTAAGTGAGATGACCCAGGCTCAGAAAGATAAATGTTCTCTCTTGTATGCAGAGCCCAACTTTAAATGTCTGTCTGTATGTTCTGAGAGTGGGTGCAGATATGGAGGTGAATAGCATGTGCTGAGAAGGGGAACAGAAGAAAGAAAAAGGTCACATAGGACATGAAAGCAGGAAGGAGGCTACTTATGTAAGGAGGAGGAACAATGGGGAAGAATGGGAAAGACAAACAAATTTGGCCTGAAAATTGGCACAATGAAATAATTCTCTGTAAGCTAATAATAAATAAACAATAATAAAAGAAAGTAATCAAGAAATGAGACTGACACAAGGTAACTATGAGTTCGAGGCCAATACTGATTACATACAGAGAATCTATTTTAAAGTGCCAAAAACAGAAAGAGTAAATGCCCAGGAACATCACTGTTTAACTATACAAAGTGGACCTATTTCATTTTATAAATTATGACTGGATTTTTTTTTCTTAAGCAACTGCATTATTGTTCATTCCTAGCACATTTTTTATTTCTATGATTTTAATATGTATAACACGGTGTATTTAGAGATACATATATCATCATGGTTACAGTATTTATTTTTGTAATGATTAGTGACATTGATCATGTTGTTTATCTTTATTTCTTATTCATCTGCTCTCTCTGACATGGATTCATGATTTGCCTACTACTTTTTTTTTAAAGATTTATTTATTCATTTAATTTATGGGTACACTTTTGATGTCTTCAGACACACCAGAAGAGAGCATCCGATCCCATTACAGATGGTTGTGAGCCACCATGTGGTTGCTGGGAATTGAACTCATGACCTCTGGAAGAGCAGTCAGTGCTCTTAACCGCTGAGCCATCTCTCCAGCCCCATGCCTACTACTTTTTTGACGAATCTTCTTTAAAAAGTTGAGAAAGATACCTTGTATTCCTAATCATGAATGTCTACAAATTTCTTAAATAATTTTACTGTGTCACTAAAATTACTGTCGTACTATACTTTTACAGTTCCATAGGCTTGAGAAATTGATATTTAGATATTGTTTCAGTAATACCTTCCAACAAAAATCTTAACTTTTTGCTACATTTTTCTTTTTCTGTTTGTGGATTAAATTTGCTGGTGGTTTACTAAATGTTTGTGCCTATTTTTACAATATATATTATTCTATAGTTTTTACTACTGTAGTTTTTTTCTCATGGGCAATGAAAGTAATGCTGTATTTAAAAAACTTGAAATGTTTCTCTTTCTGGAAGACACTATAAAATTGGCATGATTTCAAGTACTTTATAAAATTGAATAGTGAAATAATAAGTGCTGTGGCATTTTATATCTGAAAAGTTTAAACTACAAATTCAAATTTTTTAATAGTTAAACTACTAGTCATATTGCATAAGCCTCCTTTGGCTAATTTTTTTTCCAAATAATCTGTTTTATCATGTTGTAGTCCTATTCATCCCCTCCTGGTTTTTTTTTTAATTTTATTGATTCATTGGAAATTTCATTTCATTTCACCCCAGTCCCACTCATCTCTACATCCCCTCATATCTCACCTCCACCCTTGCAACCCCCCTGGAAAAATTTAATTTTAAAAAATTTCTATAGAAACTTTAGTGTGTGGCAGTGTGTCTCACAGTATATATGGTTTTTTGGCCACATATCTTTACTTGCAAATGTTCATTGCAGTGAGTCTTTGATCTTGTACGAGGCCTCTGGCTTCTACTACACTATCAATACCAGAAACTCACTGGGACTCCTCTCTGATATCCTGTTGTTGCCCTGTGTTTTGGATCTGTAAGACTGGCTTTTCCACACACTCCAGCAGTTCATAAACGCAATAGATGTTGGGTTGGGCCAACTCAAAGTCATGGATCTAGGCCTGAGAAGTACTTGAGCTGGTCAGCCTACCAGCTAATCAGAAACCCCTACAACCAGGGCCAGCTCTAACCTGCTGCTTAGGCAAGATGCAGAGCCTGCCTGCTTTCCCGAGTCTTGCTGCCAGTGAGGGACATGGTCAGTTCTCCCACTCTCATGACCTGAGGAGCAGATCTCCTGCCTGCCATAGGTGGCAAGGGATAAGAGAGGGGAGGAGGGTGTCTCTTCTACGTCTATATAACCTCACAGCAGCCAAGAGGCAGGGCAGGCTTTTCCACACTCATGCCCTCAGGGCCTGCTCAACTGCAAACCCCATATCTAGGGTCAGCTCTACTGTGCTGCTCAGATGTGCAGAGCCCTCTCTCCCAAGTGCTGCAGCTAATAAGGGGCAGGACCAGCTCTCCCGCTCTCATGACCCCAGACCAGGTTTCCGACCCGTCAAAGGTGGTGGAATGCAATGGGGGAAGAGGGTCTCTCTCCTTTGACCATGCTACTGCACAGGAGACCAGTGGCAGGGCCAGTTCTCCCAGGCATATCTTCAAGACTCCCTGGAACTCCTGCACTGTGTGTTTTGTGGGCCTGCTCTCCTGAGTACTGCAGCTGCCTAGGAGTAGGGTCAGCTCTACTGGTGCCACACCTCCAGGGCCAGCTCTCTCATGATGCCTAGGTGAGGGGTAGAGCCAGTTCTGCATAGCCCCCAGACATTAGCATGTCCCAGGACAGCACTTCAGACCAGGGACATCTACCTGGCCTTTGGTAGTAACAGACTACTGCTGCTGCAAGATCACAGACCCAGACATGGTCCCAGTGGCAGCCCAGGCCAGAACCCCACCATGGTCCCAAGTGGCATCGCCAGCTACTCATATCAGGCTGTTCCTCACTACCCTGGAGTCTCTAGATTTGCTTCTCTTCATTGTGCCCACTTCCGTTTCTCTTTTCTTCCACTTCTCCACAACTTGTTTCTCTTAGTGCTATTCAGGGTCTCTGAATGTCTGGAATCATCTCAAGAGTGGTCTCATAAGTGCTTCACCATGGTTGTGCATTATGGCACAGGGGAAGGGTCATCTCCGGCATGGTCTGCTTCCCCAAGGCCTGTGTGGCACAGGACTGGGGTCATTTCAGGCTAGCTCCCTGTCCAAGCCCCATTGCGCTGGTCTGGTGGTAGTCTGAGGTTTGCTTCTCTCCAGCCTGAGTTGCCCCATTCGAGGGTCACCATGTCTAGAGCTCATTTCACCCAAGCTCGTGATCCTAGGCAGGGTTCTTTCAGTCTCCAGGTTTCTCCCTGTTCTGGGAGCTGTTTTTATATCGTCTAGGCTCTGCCCCACAGTTACCTGGCAACAGCTAGGCATGTCTGACTCACTATAAAAGTGGCTGCTTGCTCCTTCCTGACCCTCTTGGTCTTTCCCTCCTGTTCTTACCCTCTCTCTCCACTCCACTCTCCCCTCTCTCCACATGCTCATGACCATCTTCTATTCCTCTACTCCTCTACTCTCTCT
>NW_021627148.1:0-18780 GCF_004785775.1 Grammomys surdaster | reverse complement strand
TCCCTCCCATCCCCTTCTCATGCCCTAATTAAACTCTATTCTATACTATACTGTCCTCAGGGGAAGGGATGCCTCCACATGGGCTTGCAAAGGCAGCCCCTTTCCTCACACCATATCACACCTCCTCCAAACATATTCCTTCCTTCTCTCTTATCTTTTTTATAAAACACAATAGGAGCCTTTCTAGGTCTGCCTAGTGGAGAGCTGGTAGTTGTCTGAGGCTTGCTCTTTTCAGGACGTGTTAGCATACTATGCATTTAGATGTTTACAGGTCAGGATACTGAGTGTGCACATAGCCTCTCTCTGTTACTGTATTTTGTTTTTCCTTTATTGCTGCCATTCTAATTCATCTACCTAATCTCCAAGTTCTGATATTTTATCCTCTCATTGATCCATTCTATTTGTGAGGGTTTACATGGGGCTTTTTTAAAATTAAACTTGTTATTTCCAATATGTTTTTTCTTTGATAGTTCTCTCTATTGAATTTCAATTTTATTGAAATTGTATGTAATTTTATTGAATTGTATCCTATATGCACTTCCTTATTTCTTTCATATATCTGTGTTCTGTGGCAGTACATTCAAACATTCGTTTCATCCTCTTTGATTTCTTCAATATACTTATAATCATTCTTTTAAATTTTCTCTCTGAAATTTCACTTAAGTCACTGTCATTGGAAGCCATTTCTGTGGAATTAGTTTTTTAAAGCATAAGACTGTGCTGGTTTTCTTGTGTTTTTACACACAATGTTTTTACATTGAGACTTGTGTATCTGACATTGAACAACTGTTTGAATAAAAAAAGAACTCATTTTTTCAGTGGAGGTGTTTGTAATATTCAATATGGATTAGGTTGTAGTACAGCTGAGGGGCCACTTTTCTCTATTGTTGGAAGTTTGGGACACCAGGTTCAATGCCTAGTGCCCTCCTGAGAGTGAAATATTTCTGGCTCTAGTTATACTCTCATTGTTCCTTCCCAGGCTATTTGATTTCTGTCAGAACTCTCAATTTTCCTTTACAGAGTTAGGTTGCAGATGAAGTGAACAGTTTTTCATGGGTTGGGTCAAAGCTTCTGGTCATACCTCTTGGCAGTTCTTTAGAAATCCAATTAGAATGCTCATCTTGCCCAATACACCATACAGTGGAATCCATGTTGACAGTACACTCTTCGATTCTGTCTTTGATTATGCTGAGTAATACTGCACACAGTTCTAAGGCAAAGTTTCTTCTCTATAGTCTCTAGGAATTCTACTTGCTAAGTTTCAGTGTATAGCTCCATGACAGTTGCTCTCTATTCCCAGAGAGTACAGTTCATGAAGGATCTGAGGCCACCAAGTCCCTGTTCAATAGGATTCTTCTTACTTAGTCATGTTCATTGTCACTTTGTTCACAAGAGCTAGGAAGTGGGACCAACTTCAGTGTCCTTCAACTGACAAATAGATAATGAAGATGTGTTGCATAGATGTTGTGAGATACAAATCAGCTATAAAGAAAACTGAAATCACAAACTTTACATGGGTGGAAGTAGAAAAGATCATATGAAATGACCCATTGAGAAAATTTTCCTGTGTTCTTTCTCTTCTGTGCTTCCTATCTCCATTGATGGTATAAGTGTATAACGTGAAATAACTGCAGAAATCAGGAAAGTAAAAAGATAACCATGGTAGTGGAGGAAGGAACTCTAGAGAGAAGAGGATAGTAGAATCATGTGCTATGAAGAGGGAAGTGGGGATTTACCTGGGGATGAGGAGAAGGGAATAATACAGAGTTATAGGGAGAGAAAAGAAATAGCACCGGAGATGTTTGGGAAAGCTGTGGGGAAACATTGTTTTATGCTTACTTACAAATTATCTCCAAGAGCCATAGTCTCCCAAACAAAAATTTGAATGTTGGGCATCGGAAGCTTCCTTGTGATTTGTAGGTAAAGGGAGTCCAAAAGACTCCTAGAAATTAAGATAAGTCCCTATTGCTGAAAAGTACCCCCCCACACACACACACAGACACACACAGAGTTACTTTAGACATGAGACTTAAAGAATAGAGATGTAACAGATCTGAAGTCCCCTCTCTGAAGGCTAGATCTCCTCATACCTGAAAGTACTATGCAAGCTTCCAAATGAGAAAAGCAATTAGTAGTCCCAGCTATTTATACGTGTATCAATAATGGTTAAAGACAAAGAGGTCATAAATGTGAGATGTAATTGTGGAACATGGGAGGAGTGGAAATGACATGTATACAGTACACATACAGGAAATTCTCAAAAAATGTTTCAAATTTTTAAAAATAATTATTTTTAAAGTAGAATCTTGTACTGTTCTAGTCAAGCTCGGAGCTGGCCAGCTTTACTCCAGCATCTCTCTCCCGTCACTCCATGTAGAACTCTGTCTCTCCTTTCTTCTCTCTATTTTTCTCTTTAAATGTCTGTTGCTTTGAGTCTGTTGGCAGTCTGTGGCTTCTGTCTTAAACTATTGCTCTATTTACTTCCTCTCACTGAAAGAATGCTTGCTCTCCAGATGTGGCAATCACTCTAGGGTGAACTGTGAGGTTTTATTATCCTGATTTGTAAACGTTAATTTTTTTTTCTCTTTGCTTTTGCATATGTCAGATTGTTTTGAAATTTTAAAGTAGTTTTGGTAAATTAAAAATCTTGACTTAGAATGGGAAGTTGATGAAGAAGTTTTGGCTTCTAAACGAACATTTGGGAACTCAAGCAAACCAAAATAAGCTTCCATTGTTATGGGAGAGTGGACTGTGACAGGAAAGGGAGTAGATCCCAGTAAGAGGAGAGGTGGATAGGAAGTAGGTAAAGTAGAGGGAAAGAAAATTATAATCAGAATATATTGTGCATGTGGGGAAATCTGTTTCTTTTCTTTTTTCCCAATTTGCTTTTATACTATTTTAGTTACATGTTAAGTATTAACATCAGTTCTAGGTTGAGGAACTAGCAGTACAATAGATGCAAATAGTTAAGGACCGAGCAAGACAATAAACACAAATAGTCAAACAACAAGCAAGGCAATAAAAATAAACAAAGTCCTGTCATCACTTCCATGATCATTGTTTCTAAGGGCTTATCAGGATGACCAAAATATCTGAGCCTACTTCGCTGTCCTAGTCCAAAGTCCTTTTCATGCCTGAAGCCTACTTCTTTGTTCTAGCCTAAGATTTAGATTCCTGCCTGAAATTACTTCTTTGTTCTAACCTAAGATTTAGATTCCTACCTGAAATTAGTTTTGTTCTAGCCTAATGTCAGATTCCTGCCTGAAGCCCACTTCCTTGTCCTTGGCCAATGTCCGATTACTGCCAAGCAGTCTCAAAAGCTCTTCACATCTCCCCGTTTTTTATTTCATAAACAGACTAAGCCTGTCTTAGGTCATTCTGACAAGAATGCCTTCCTTACTTGAAAAATCTGTTTTCAATAAAGGTTCAAGAAAAAAAGGAACCTTGTGTTCAGTTCCCCACTGAAGATATTCAGCTACTGACAAAAATGCCTTCATGAAAAGAATAAGTTTAACAGTAAGGCGATAAGATGCCCCTCATCATAAAAATTGGTAAGAAACAATTTTTATTGTCATCCTAATTATGATTTAAAAAGAAATATCCTCATTTTGATTCCTTCCCTATTTCAACACACCACTCTGAGCTTACAGCATTGCTACAAGGGAAAGACAGCCTTTGATAGATATCCAGCTTCTCTGAGGAGGACCACTTCTTTGTCTTACAGGCAGATAAAAGGCAGAATAAAAATACCTAAATTTCTATAGGAATTCACGAACAGTGAGGAAAGGTGATGCTCAAAGGCTCAAAGCAGTGCTATGATACATAGGCAATCAATATCATTTAAATAGAGAGATTAAAGAAATCATTTCTTCAACCATAAACCAGAATCAATTATTCATTATGGCCAAGTAAGATGGTTTAAAGTTATTTCTGAAATGGATCATTGAATGGGATTCTAACATAGATAACAAAAAATATCTAAAACGCTTTCTAGATGAAAAAGCAAGCTGTGAGCCCTCCTTAAATAAAAAGGGCCATAGTATATGAAACTGATCAACCAGAGATCCTATATTTACTCCACCAATCCTCAGAACAGTTTTTGCTCCTTGTCTTAGTTAGGGTTTTATTGCTGAGGACAGACATCATGACCATAGCAACTCTTATAAGGACAACATTTCATCGGGGCCAACTTACAGATTCAGAGGTTCAGGTCATTATCATTTTATTAGTCAAGATTCTCTAGAGTCACAGAACATATGGAATATCTTTCTATATTGAGGGAATTTATTATGATGACTTACAGTCTGTAGTCCAACTCCCCAGCAATGGTCAGCTGTGAATTAGAAGTCCAAGAATCTAGTAGTTTCTCAGTACCACAAGGCTAGTTGTTTCAGCTGATCTTTTTTTTATTAATTGCATTTCCAAATACATCTAAAATAACATAGGATAATATGACACATGATGGTGCTATCAACTTCTCCCTAATTGGCAGATTGTGTTCAATCAGTCCATGTGCACACTTTCACTAATACCTCATTTGTGAACAATTCAGTATGAAACTACAAACAGAGGCTTCAAAATAACACACTCTTGAGTTTATTGCCATACCTGGTAACACTCTTATTTTAAATATGTCAGTTGTCTATGTTTAAATTTCTTGATTTTATTAAAAATAGCACATTCATTCCAATTAGGACCTCCAAAAGATATTAATTAAATTTGATTTATGGATCTCTTATTTTTAAGAGTATTTAATTTTATAATTAAAAAAAAATAAGGTTGAATCTTGAGGGTGACCTGTCTCAGGGTCTTACTATTTATCAATTTCTCCTCTCTCTCTTTTTCCTGGGACATTTGTCTTGCTTACTTTTGTATTGCTTTGATGGAACACAATGACCGAGGCAACTTAAAATAGAAAGCATTTAATTTGGGGCTCACAGTATCAGAGGGCTAGAGTCCATGACCATCATGATGGGGAGCACGGCAGCAGCCCATGAGAAGTCTATGACCAGCATGGTGATGGAGCAGAAGAAGCTGAGAGCTCATATCTGATCCACAACACCAGGGGTGCAGGGCTGGAATCCTAGAAACCCACGAACCATGACACACCTCCTCCAACGAGGCCACACCTCCTAATCCTTCCCAAAACATTTACCATCAACTGTGAACCAAGCACTCAAACCTGTGGGAGCCATTCTCATTCAAACCACCACACCATTTATCTGTTTAACACAATGATTTTCTTTTTTAATTTCCTCCATTTCTAACCTGGTTTTATCCCTTGGTGTTATTTGTCTTGTTTGTATTTATGTGTGTGTGTGTGTATGTGTGTATATGTGTGTGTACATGTGTGAGACAGGGTCTTGCTATATATACTAGCTTGGTCTTGAGCTTGCCATCTTCCTGTCTCAGCCTCTTCAGTTCTGTTATTATGGAAGTGCACTAACATGCCCACCCAGCCTATGCTTTCTGGTACTAGAAGCTTTACTAAATTTTGGTTTATTTTTCATAAGGGTCAAAAACATTTCACAGTCAGTATTGCATATTCAGTACTGTATCGTACCATCAGGCATGATTTCTGAGTCCCACTCTAAAAATGGTCATTGGGTCTGATGTGATCAGCATTGTCTATTAATTTTAAGATTTACCACTTATGATCACTGTTAGCTATTACGTAGGTCAATTCTTTCACAGGAAGTTGCAAGATGATATTTTTTAATTCAACACTTTTTCTGAATTGATTGGAATTCTTGTATAGGGAAAAGCTTTCATCACATCTGTTTGTTTAACTTGAAGCATGACTCATAAAGGAGAGAAGATAAATGCAGGATTCTAAACTATACTTACTGAATTTCAGAATGAGTCCAGAAATATCTAATTATTATCAACAGGATTTTAATTTTTCAAAATATAATTTGAATGTAAAGTTTTTATATTTATTCTCAACTTTTATTAATATATTACATATTTTCATATTTTAAGGCATTTACATATTTAATATATTTTAATCAGTGGGGTTTAACAAAGCAACTCATTAAATTGGGTGTTCAGTTTTTCTCTCTCAATTTTAACTTGATTTAAGTATATGGCTGCTTTTATTTTATACTAGATACTGTTAAAATATAACCATACTTAGAAATGAAATATGCCTATCATAGAAAATGTATGGCATAGTAATGCATAATAATAAAATGGAAATCCATTGTGCTCTTTGACCTCAACAAATCTTATTACGTTTTCTTTCACTGCTTGCTCTCATGTATGTTATTAAATGCTTCCTACAGTGTTCTTATTGCTGCCCCTCACGCATGCTTTTCGGGGTTCTTCTGCCTCATCTCCCCCATACATGTCTCATGAAACTTGAATCTCTGTTTCTTCTGTTCCTACATGTAGATCTGAATAGTTGACTAATTGAATTATTTTCTTCATTTGAGACCCTAAAGCCTTAGATGGACACCCACTGTGACCAAGAAACTTCAAAGACCACTTTTGACTGAAACATGGAAAGCATATGAGTTGGGCATGGTGAGGAAGTGCTGGGTGATCCTTTGCTCACTCTGATGATGGGCTCATCCCCTTTGCCAGCTTTCCCTTGCTTTCTACTGGTGTTTTGGTCACCACTTTCATTACCTCAACCAATCACAACACACCAACAAGCTTAGTCACTTTCTCCATTCCAGATTTCTCAAAGGTTGCTAGCTATATCATTTACACATTTTTTTTAAATTGGATATTTTATTTACATTTCAGATGTTATCCCCTTTCCCATTTCTCCCCCATCCAGAAACCCCCATTCCATCTCCCCTCCTCCTGCTTCTGTGAGGATGTGATCTCATCCACCCACCCACTCCCACCTCCCCACCTTCGAATTCCCCCACACTGGAATATCCAGTATTCACAGGACCAAGGACCTCCTCTCCCACCTATGCCCTACAAGGCCATCCTCCTCTACATAGACAGCTGGAGCCAGGGGTCCCTCCCTATGTGATTCCAAGCTGGTGGTTTAAGCCCTGGGAGCTCTGGTTGGTTGGTATTGTTGCTTTCCTCATGGGGCCGCAAACCCTTTCAGCTTCTTCAGTCTTCTCTCTAACTCCTCCATTGGGAACCCCATGATCTTGTCTTTTTATTTCCCCCTGTCTTTTTATTGAGGAATTGTGACCATTAGTATTTATGACAAGTGTTTACTAATTCTTATTATTTTGTTTTTATTGTTCTCTTGTTCTTGCTTAAACTTATTTTGAGCTGTGTATTCCTTGTATCCTCTTGGGTATAGTTATACTTCTCTTCATGCAGAAATTTTCCTTCTAGTTTCTTCTGTAGAACTGAATTGCTGGATGGATATTACTTAAATTTGTTTTTTTTTTTAAATCAGGAAATGGTTTATTTCTCCACTGATTATAATTGATAGTTTGCTGGCTGTTGTGGTCCTGGCTGACATTTGTGGTCTTTCATAACATGTAGACCATTTGCCCAGGCTCTTCAAGCTTGCAGAGTCTCCATTAGAAACAGGTATTATTATAATGGGCCTGCCTTTATACATAACTTGGTCTTTTTCCCTTTCATATTTCATATCCTTTCTTTGTTCTGTACATTTAAGTGTTTTCATTATTATGTGTCATGGGTGAGCATGTGTGTGTGTGTGTGTGTGTGTGTGTGTGTGTGTGTTTTCTGGGCCTGTCTGTTTGGTGTTCTATATGCCTCTTGCTCCTTGATGTTACACTCTTGCACTATCTATATCTAGGACATTTTGTTAAAATATTTTCTGTGCCTTTGACCTGAGTTTCGTCTCCTTTTTTGTATACTTATCACTCATAGATTTTGGTCTGTACATGGACCATTTGGTTTATTTATTTATTTATTTATTTATTTATTTTATTTATTTATTTATTTATATCCTGATCACAGCCCCCCTCCTCTCAGTCTCTTCCCCACAATCTCTCCCTCAGCCCCTTCCCCTTTTCTTCTGAAAAGGGGGAGCCCCCTGGGTACCAACCTGCTGTGCCTAGATTTTTAAGATTGAATATTTCCAATATCAGACCTATCCATTTCTTCCACCTGGTCCCCAAGACCTGAAATTCTTTCAATCAGTTGATGAGGTGTAGGACAGTGAAAGGCAGCCTGGTTTCTGTTGGAGCACAGGCTGGAAACTGCCTGAGACCCCAGGTGATCCTAAGGGATGGCATGTGCTACACTATGCTCCCAGACTCTAGGCTCCGGACAGAAGGGAGCAGCCCTCCATAGATTTGGTTCCTTTAGTCACATAGGGCAATTCTCCCTAGCCCCTCCACAGGTACAAGGCATGACTACAGACCATGGAGCCTCAAGTCAGATCTCCATATTAACAAGGTACCTAAAGGCCAAAAGGGCATATATGGCCAATTAAACATTCCTTCCCAGACCCTCCTCTCTGCAAAAGGTATTTAACCTCAGGCATGCCCTGAGGAAACTGGGATACAGTTCTCATCTAGTTTCCACCATGACAATAAACATCTTAAAGCCATGGACCATTTCTCTTTCATCGGAATCTGCCATGGGGAACAATGGAGAAAGTTTCCATCTACAGAGCTGCAGTCTAATCTCCCACAGAAGACTTCTCTGTGTTCCCAGCCACTGAGACAACTAACCCAAGCCAGCTGAGCCAGCTGTGACCAAGCCAAGGGAGACTCTCATCGCCATGGAACACAGCCAGAGCTTCTCTTCCTTTCTCTCCACTTCCACTGTGGGCCAACCTAGCCCATATGCCCTCACTTAGTTCTTGGCTTTTCCTCAGCTCCCCGCAGCAGCACCTGGAAGCCCAAGAGCCTGAGAACCAAATGAGCTAGCTCTGGCCTCAGACTGCACTCCCCACTCCTGGAGCAGAGTCCTGAGGGTTCACATAGCCCAACTCCTGCCAGTCAAACTTCCCTCATCCTACCTCTTTGAGCATTGGCTCTAGCCTCGTGAGGAGTGGGGGGCGGGACACACATCAACCCAACGACTTAACTCAACAATGAGGCTTTTCTCTGAGCTTTTTGTTTGACTTTCTGAGTTTTTCTTTTCAAGGCTTATTTCAGTTTGGGTTTATTTAGTCATCCTACCTTCTTTGTTAAATTCTATTTTCATATCTTGAATTGTTTGCATTGTATCATTAAACTGTTTTTGTTTTCAGAAATCCTCAGTGAGACATTTATTCCTATCCTTTTTAAGGTCCTTGAACATATTCATAATTGCTATTTTGAAGTCCTCACCACGTGTTTCATCTAAATTATTCTTTCTCAGAATGACACTTGGTTCGCAGTCTTTGAGTCACTCTGGATTTTAATATTCACATTCTAACTTGTACTGGATCTGATTTTCTGTTTGCAATTCTGGGTTCAGACCATAAGCTGTCCCAGATTAATAGGTGATAGACTAGCAGTTGGGGAATAGAGACTGACTTTGGAGGTAGAGTTTGGGATCTGGCTCCTGGGGAGACAGCAGAGGCAGAATTAGTGAACACTAGTGGCAGTTAGTGACGAATCCCAAGGGAATGGATATTGGGCTTCAAAGAGGGGTTGAGGTGGGCAGGCACAGGATAGGTGTAAGGGGGAATTTAGAGAAACTAGAATCAAGAAGAGGAAGTAAGGCAAAGGCAGCCTGTCAACTTTCGACATCCTATGCAGAGCTGTCTGCAAGACCTGGGATTTGAAGACTTTAAAGAATGAGGCAGAATATAGTCTAATGCTGCAGACAACTTTATTTCAGTTTCAGTGCTTTCATACACAACTGTAACAAAGTAAGCAAGGATCCAAGGAAGGTTGTTTGAGTTCAGAAAAGCATAAATAAAAGCCAGAAAGCACATGCTAAATATCAACAGAGCAGCTCCTTTTTAGAACTTTCTTAGGACAGACCAATTTAAACACAATTGCCTAGAACCTACTATAGACTTTATCTGGGAAAGCCAGGGAAAGCCTGAAGGCAAGGCAGAAGGCCATAACCAGATTCAGGGTACACTGAAAAAAAAAAAACACTTGGCATATTCTTCCAACAGACTGAGCTCTTCCAACATCTAACATGAATGAATAAACATGCCTTATAGGAGACATAACAACAGGAACTGAGGAAATTCGAAAAATCATCAGATCCTACTTCAAAAGCCTATATTCAGCAAAACTGGAAAATCTGGGTGAAATGGACAATTTTATAGACAGATACCAGGTACCAAAGATAAATCAGGAGGAGATAAACCATCTAAACCATCCCATAACCACTAAAGAGATAGCAGCAGTCATTAAAAAGTTTCCCCACCAAAAAACAAAAAACAAAAACAAAAAACAAAACCAGGTTCAGATGGTTTTGTGCAGAATTCTATCAGACCTTCAAGGAAGACTTAATACCAATTCTTTTCAAACTTTTCCACAAAGTAGAAACAAAAAGAACACTACCTGATTCATTCTATAAAGCCATAATGATGTTCATACCTCAACCACACTAAGACCCAACAAAGAAAGAGAACTTCAGACCAATCTCCCTTATGAATATCCATGCAAAAATACTCAATAAAATTCTTGCAAATGGAATCCAAGAATACATCAAAACAATCATCCATCATGATCGAGTAGGCTTTATCCCAGGGATGCAGGGATGGTACAATATATGGAAATCCATCAATGTAATCCACTATATAAACAAACTCAAAGAAAAAATGCATGATCATATCACTAGATGCTGAGAAAACATTTGACATCCCTTAATGGTAAAAGTCTTGGTAAGATCAGGAATTCAAGGCTCATACATAAACATAGTAAAGGCAATATACAGCAAGCCAGTAGCCAACATCAAAGTAAATGAAGAGAAAACTTGAAGCAATCCCACTAAAATCAGGGACCAGACAGAAGCCCTAGCCAGAGGAATTAGACAAAAGGAAGTCAAAGGGATACAAATAGGAAAGGAAGAAATCAAAATGTCACTATTTGTAGATGATATGATAGTATACTTAAGTGACCCCAAAAATCCCACCAGAGAGCTCCTAAACCTGATAAACAACTTCAGCCAAGTGGCTGAATATAAAACTAACTCAAAGATATCAGTAGCCATCCTCTACTCAAAGGATAAACAGGCTGAGAAAGAAATTAGGGAAATGATACCCTTCACAATAGTCACAAATAATATAAAATACCTTGGTGTGAATCTAACCCAGCAAGAGAAAGATCTATATGACAAGAACTTCAAGTCTCTGAAGAAAGAACTCGAGGAAGATCTCAGAAGATCTTCATGCTCATGGGTTGGCAGGATTAATATAGTAAAAACAGCCATCTTGTCAAACACAATCTACAGATTCAATGCAATCCCCATCAAAATTCCAACTCAATTCTTCATAGAGATAGAAAGAGCAATTTGCAAATTCATTTGAAATAACAAAAAAACAGGATAGTGAAAACTATTCTCAACAACAAAAGAACTTCTGGAGGAATCACCATCCCTGATCTCAAGCTGTATTAAAAAGCAATAGTAATAAAAAAAAACTGCATGGTATTGGTAGAGAAATAGGCAGAAAGATCAATGGAATAGAATTGAAGACCCAGAAGTGACTTCTTTGACAAAGAAGCTAAAACCATCCAGTGGAAAAAGGACAGCATTTTTAACAAATGGTGCTGGTTCAACTGGAGGTCAGCATGTAGAAGAATGCAAATAGATCCATTCTAATCTCCTTATACAAAGCTCAAGTCCAAGTGGGTAAAGGACCTCCACATAAAACCAGATACACTGAAACTAATGGAAGAGAAGTTGGGGAAGAGCTTCGAATACTTGAGCACAAGGGGAAAGTTCCTGAAGAGAACACCAATGGCTTATGCTCTAAGATCAAGAATTGATAAACGGGACCTCATAAAACTGCAAAGCTTCTGTAAGGGAAAGGACACTGTCAATAGAACAAAACCGTAACCAACAGATTGGGAAAAGATCGTTAACAATCTTACATCTGATAGATGGCTAATATCCAATATATACAAAGAACTCAAGAAATTAGACTCCAGACAACCAAATAACCTTATTAAAAAATGGGTTATAGAGCTTAACAAAGAATTCTCAACTGAGGAAACTGGAATGGCTGAGAAGCACCTAAAGAAATGTTCAACATCCTTAGTCATCAGGGGAAATGCAAATCAAAACAACCCTGAGATTCCACCTCACACCAGTCAGAATGGTTAAGACCAAAAATTCAGGTGATAGCAGATGCTATCGAGGATATGGAGAAAGAGGAACACTCCTCCATTGTTGGTAGGATTGCAAGCTGATACAACCACTCTGGAAATCAGTCTGGTGGTTCCTCAGAAAAGTGGACATAGCATTACCTAAGGACCCAGCTATACCACTGCTGGGCATATACCCAGAAGATGCTCCAACATGTAACAAGGACACATGCTATAGTATGCTCATAGCAGCGTTATTTACAATAGTCAGAAGCTGGAAAGAATCCAGATACCCTTCAACGGAGGAATGGATACAGGAAATGTGGTACATTTAAGCAATGGAGTATCACTCAGCTATTAAAAACAATGAATTCATGAAATTCTTAGGCAAATGGATAGAACTAGAAAATATCATCCTGAGTGAGGTAACCCAATCTCAAAAGAACACACATAGTATGCACTTACTGATAAGTGGATATTTGCCCAAAAGCTCACAATACCCAAGATACAATTCACAGACCACATGAAGCTCATGAAGAAGGAAGACCAAAGTGTGGGTGCTTTGGTCCTTCTTAGAAGGAGTAACAAAATACTCATGGGAGCAAATATAGAGACAAAGTGTGGGACAGAAACTGAAGGTGGGGCCATTCGGAGACTACTCCACCTGGATATCCATCCTATGTGTATTCACCTAAGGTAGACACTGATGTGGATGCCAGGAAGTAGATGATGACAGGAGCCTGGTACAGTAGTCTCCTTAGAGGTCTGCCAGAGCTTGACACATACAAATGTGAATGCTCACAGCTAACCATAGAACAGATCATGGGGTTCCCACTGGAGGAGTTAGAGTGAAGACTGAAGGAGCTGAAGTGGTTTGTGGCCCCATGGAGAGAGCAACAATACCAACCAACCAGAGCTCCCAGGGTCTAAACCATCAGCCTGGGAGCACATAGGGAGGGACCCATGGCTCCAGCTGTGTATGTAAGGGAGGATGGCATTGTCAGGCATAGGTGGGAGAGGAGGTCCTTGGTCCCATGAAGGCTGGATGCCCCAGTATGGGGGGATTCGAGGGTGAGGAGGAGGGAGTGTGTAGGTAGGTGGGAGCATATCCTTATAGAAGCAGGAGTGGGGATGGGATAGGAGGCTTCTAGGTATGTGGGTGGGGGGATAGAGAAAGGGGATAACATCTGAAATGTAAATAAAATATCCAATAAAAATATGATAAAAATAATCTTAAAAAACCATGCCTTATAAATTGAATGTAAATACATACACAGGAAGGCATGAAACCATATCCAAGAAAAATCCAGGGAACAAGATCTACCTGAGGGGGTGGGAGAAACAGCTTGTGCCTTCTCCCCTGGAACCTCTCTAGCTTCTCTCACAGTTCCTCAAGACATTCTTTACCATGTTCCTCAACAGCACCAGCAGCAGCCTACTTGTGTCTCAGCAATATTGGCCATGGGTTAGTAGAAGAGAATGGAGAACACAAAGTAATGGAGATGGGCTGGGAGGAATGGTTGCAGTAGGTGCTAGAGTAAAAACTAGCAGGACTCTGGGTCTATGCTACATTTGACAGTGAGTCCCAATAGCATGCTGGTGGGCTGATGGCTATTCTAGTCTGGATTAGTCGCTGTTCTATTGCTGTGAAGAGACACTATGACCAAGACAACTCTTATAAAAGAAAATATTTAATTGGGGAGCTTTCCTACAGTTTCAGCGGCTTAGCCCACCATTATCATGGCAGAGAGCATGGTGATAGGGTTGTAACTGGAGGAAGAGCTGAGAGTTACATCCTGATTCACAGGCAGAAAAGGAAAACTTGGCCTATGATGGGCTTTTGAAACCTAAAGCTACCCCCAGTGACATACTTCCTCCATCAAGGCCACACCTACTTCAACAAGACCATACGTCCTAATCTTATCAAAGATTATGAGCCTGTGAGGGACATTCTTATTTAAACCACCACAGCTCAAAAAAATATAAATACTTTTATTTGCATTTCCCTAATGGATACAGATTGTTTTAATAATTTCCTTTCTGCTCCTGTGATAAAACACTGACCAAAAGCAGCTTGGATGATGAAGAAGGGGTTTATTTAGTTTACAGATTGCAGTCTATCTTTGAAGTAAGCCAAGGCAAAAACTTAAGTTATTTTTTTTGAAAGTATAGTAATTTCACATAATCATTCATTGATTCAACAAATATTTATATAATATTGGCTATGTTATAGATCAGTGGTTCTCAACCTTCCTAATGCTCCAACTCTTTATGCTGTGGTGACTCCAACCATAAAATTACTTTTGCTGCTACTTCATAACTGTAATTTTGTTACTATCATGAATTATAATGTAAATAAGTGATATGCAGGGTATCTGATATATGACCCCCAAAAGAGTTATGACCCACAGGTTGAGAACCACTGTTCTAGATCTTTTTCAAGGTACTAGGATGTAACTGAATGAGATAGAGTGTTTTTACGTTCAAGATGATTTTTTATGCAGTAAAACTGAAAAATAAAGTAATAAGTTGGGACTAGAGAGATGACTCAGTCAGTAAAGTGCTTACAGTACAAATGTAAGATCCTGAGACTGGGTCCCCAGCATCCACAAAGGCTGGGCATTGCAACTAGCAGCTATAGTCACAAATCTGGGGAGGTGGAGACAGGAGGACCACTTGAGTTTGCTGAACAAATTGGTGAACTCTAGATTCATTGAGAGATCCTGTCTCAAAATTGAAGGAGATACCCTAATGACTTCCGGCCTCTACAACCATGCACTGACATACATCTATGCTACACACATTTGAACACACACACACACAACTACACATACTCCAATAAAAAATAATTCACATAATATCCTACAATGGAAAAAAAAAACCCAACATGATCATAGGTTTTAAGGAAAAAAAAACTGTGAACAGTGATATTTAAGTCAAGACAGGAAAGACGTCAACTTTGAAAGGATATGAAAAACTCTGTAAGTAAGAAATAATTTCAATGCAAAAGCTTTCAAATTCAAAACAAACTTGTTGCCTTTGAGAATGCACAGAGACCATTAGTATGGCTGTCATAGATACCCAAAACAAAGAAAATCTCCCAGAGCAGTACTTTACAACTGTTTTCATCATCATATTTCCGAACTAAAAAGCTTTTTTTAAACCTGGAATAGTGGTGCATTATTGAAATTCTAGCTCTGGAGAGACTAGGGCAGGAGAGTCATGGATACTCTCCATAATGATATATTCTCAAAAAGAAAGAAAAACAACCCTCAAAGTAAGAAGCTTCTAAAATACGTTTGCCAATTGTTTCTTCATGAAAATTTAATATCATTAATGTGTTCTGTACCTTTTTAATACATGTATCTGTATATGTGTTTATGGTTAATTTATAAAATAGTAAACTTTAGCACTAAGAATGAATAAAATTTTGAAGTTAAAAATTAGAGAATTGTTATCTAACAAGTATACTTGACATATTGCTTTACTAGAAATTATTTATTGATGCAAATTATAAAATTTTATGTACAAATTATCAATTTATAAAAGTATACAATAGAAATTTAGCAATTTATTATATTTAAATTATTTTAAATTTATTATTTGGTAATTTCATGTATAAAGAAAATGTATTTCGGGAGAAAATTAACTTCTTGGATATTATTTTAATAAGTATAACATTTAAATTTTGCTTAATGTAAGAAAATGAATTACTAGACACTCATATAATGTCAATGTATTTTCTCTTCATCATTTATTATAAATAGTGACAAGTTATAAAGCCTCTGCTTGATAAACTGTAAAAAGCATAGGACACAAGGATACTAAAGATAATACATGAGACAAGGTGAAGGCAGCCAGGAGACATACATAGGCTACTTGTTAATGTGTGACTTCATGAACGATCTCCTGATAGTATGGGAAGCTCATCAGAGATGACCACTCAGACACAGTGTATAGTCAAAGCATTTATTCTAGCCTGTTATGGACCTGGGTATAGTCCCAAGTGTCCAGAATCTGAGATCAGATTCTAATTAAACCTGGATTGGTCTCAGCAAGACTAGAAGATGAAGGAACTTTTACACTGTTTTGCCTGGTCACAAAGGTACATTCATCCATTTGCCATTATTTGCTGCATCTGTTTTGTGTATAAACTCACCGGCAATGTTGTTCATATAATACCCAAGAAAGCAAAACATAAAATAAATTCAATCATAAGAAATAAGGTATTATCAAATACAGATAAACTTTGGGCCACAAAGCAGTTTGCTTTTTTTGCTTTTCCACTTACCACAAGAAGGATCTGTTTTCATTCCTAGAAACAATGCCATTCTAATTAAGAACAAATGCTCTACCACTTTTAGAGTTAGGCAATAATAACAAATCTTATATCATCTGTTAATACAAAGTCTTTGCAGTATTTACACAAGAGAGTAACATCATGTGCTTTACGGTTTTACATTTTCTTGCCATAGAGCATATAGTTAATCTTGATTATCAACTAGATGATATTTATAAGCACCATGAAAATAACCCTTGAAGCATGTCTGTGAGGTAGATTCTAAATTAGGTTACTTGAGTAACCTAATTACTAATTACATGTGTGTACCACCATTCAGTGGGCTGAGGTCCTTGACAACATAAAAAGGACAAAGAAAACTGTATGACTTACTTTTCTATTGTTGTAGTAAACACCATACCCAAAGGAACTTACAAAGGAAAGTGTTTAATTAGGATTATAGTTTCAGAGGGTTAGAGTCCATGATACTAGAACGAGGGCATAGCAGCAAGAACAGCTGAGAGCTCACATCTCGAATCAAAAGAAGGAGGTAAAGAAAAATAACTTGCAATAATAAGATGGCATGGGTCTTTTGAAACCTCATAGCTCACCTTCAGTGACATATCTCCTTCAACAAGACCACTTTCTAATCCTTCTCAAGTAGTTCCAACAACTGGGGACCAAGTATCCAAACATATAAATAAGTATCTGGGGTCCATTCTCATTTCAGGCCACTACAGGAACTGAGCATAAGCATAGCTTTCTGCTTCTGGATTGTGGACAAAATGTCAAAATGTGACCATCTACCTCAAACTCCAGATCCCATGCTTTTTCCTTTGTGATAAACAATACCTTTGAAATGTGAGCCTAATGGGACCCCCCCTTCCTTCCCTAAGGTTCTTTTCTCAAGTTATTTTATCACTGTAATGAGAAAACTTGTTAATAAATGTAAAGAATTAAAATGAGACGATCTTAGTTTCAAAAACAGCTTAATAAGGTATGCAGTAGTTGGAATATGCTTGGCCCAGAGAGTGGCACTATTTGGATGTGTGGCCTTAGTGGAGGAAGTGTGTCACTATGGGCATAGGCTTTAAGACCCTCCTCCTAACTGCATCAGAGCCAGTCTTCTCTTACCAGCCTTCAGATGAAAATGTAGAACTCTCAGCTCCTCGAGCACCATGCCTGCCTGGACAATGCCATGCTCCTGCCCTGATGATAATGGACTGAACTTCTGAACCTGTAAGTCAGCCCCAATTAAATGTCCTTTATAAAAGTTGCCTTGGTCATGATGACTGTTCACAGCAGTAAAACCCTAACTAAGACAGAAATTGGTACCAGATATGGGGTTTATTTGTTTCTTGGGGAATCATGAACTCTGAACACTGTGCTAATATACCCAGGGGCGTTCTGAAGCTCGAATGAGAAGGTTTTGTTAGATGTTCCTTCAGATTAAAATATTCCACCCTAGAAGGAGGAAGAAGGTTTATAAAACTCAAGAACTATCACAATTTAAAAGACTCATGAAACTCTGAAAATTCATAAAAGTCACATGGCCACCCCCAATGTTATACAAGTAGTGAAAAATTGCAAGCAGGAGTGAGGGGTTTCCTTCAATGGGGGTTCCTGCAAGTTGGGCAGAAAGCTCTAGGGTGCAGCCTATTGTTGGGTTAGTTGAACTACAGACTGTTAAGTCATCACAATAAATTCCCTTAATATATAAAGACATTCCATAAGTTCTGTGACTCTAGAGAACCTTGACTAACAGAGAAGTTGGTACCAGGTATTAGTATTGCTGTTGATAGGCCTGACTATGCTTTTGTTTGGAAGAATGTGGATTTTGAGACTTTGGATTTGGAAAGCAGTGGAATGGTTTAAGTGGGGCTTAATGGGCCATCCTAGCAGGAATATGGAAGACTTTGTTGCTGAGAGTGGTTTGAACTGTGCAGACCTGGCCCAAGAGGTTTCAGTGAAGAAGAATTTTAATATGTGACCTAGAGACTCTTTTGTGGTATTATTGTGAAGAATGTGGCTACTTTTTGCCCTTATCTGAAGAGTTGAACTGAGGCTAAGGTAAAGAGATTTTTATTAATTGCATTGACAATTAATAAAAGGAAGTCTGAAAAATCCAGCAGAGACTTTATTCTCTAAGTCTCATGAAGAGCATTTTGAACAAGCATAGCAATCTTAGAAAGAAAAAACATAAAATATGTGGTTCGAGTATTAAAGGGGCACCAGGAAGTGAAATGGAGCTGAATCCTGTGTTCAAAGATACTAAATTGAGTTAAAAGAGTGGTGACCTTGGGGCAAGATCCCACCCAGCTAAATTTAGGTCCAGGCAGGGTATTACAAACC
>NW_021627147.1:0-15756 GCF_004785775.1 Grammomys surdaster | reverse complement strand
ATTTGTTGAAAATGCTATCTTTTTTCCATTCGATGGTTTTAGCCCCTGGGATGCTGCGTGAGATCAAGCTCCTGGGAGTCCCTGTTTTTCTTGGTTTTCTGCGGTTGGGTACAGCTGCTGCCTGCGACCTGCTCTAGGCTCGGTCCCAAACCGGAAGTCATATCAGCACCACTGCTTCTACAATTGCTTTGCCACAAGAAATTAAGACAGCTACTTTTGTTTACATTTAGCAAAAAAAAAAAAGTTACTAATGTGTTGAATATACAAGAGGATTTAGATAGGCATTTGGAACAATGGATTGATGCTCTTTATCCTATTCAAATCATTGGAAGGAGGTTCAGAATTTAAGAGTAAGGAGCCATCTCTACTGTCATGCCAAATACCATTGGATTTGTGTTACTTCTGACATGTACAATGATAGTCATTATAATTAGGAAAAAGTTTATAGACACTTGCAGTGTATTTGGCATAATTCTAACACCTCTCTGGATGATTTAACTTTGCATAGCGAGCTTATGAATTTTAAGAATGCTTCTCTGCTGAGCACTGATGCTGCAGATACTGCTGATAAAATTATCCATGGCCTGAGGTCAGTATTTCTATTTTGGTCAAGCTTCAAGAATGGCATATATAGCTTGATCATGCTAGCCCTTTTTGTTCTGGGAATACTTTTATTCCTGCCCATCATGTTAAAACTTGTCTTTAACAACATTAACATGTTGGCAGCTAAAGTACATGGCTTGAAACTGAAAATGGACCCCCAGACAGACTTATAAATTTAACAGGCTGGCAAGCCGAGGACGGGTAAAATTCTGCACAGAACCTTACTAAGACAGAAGTGCATTGCTTTTGATAATGTGTATTCCATGATAGGTATGAAAGGCATTCTTGTCAGAAGAATATAAGACAGACTCAGTCTTGTTTATGAAGTAAAAAGGGGGGAGAGGCGGAGAGCTTTTGGGGCTGCTTGGCAAGAATCTGACATAGGTCGAGGACAAGGAAATGGGTTGCTTGGCAGAAATATGACATTGGCCAAGGACAAGGATGTGGGCTTCAGGCAGGAAGTGACATTAAACTAGAACAAAGAAGTAATTTCAGACAGGAACCTAAATCTTAGGCTAGAACAAGGAAGTAGGTTTCAGACATGAAAATGATTTTGGGCTAGGATAGGGAAGTTGGCTCAAAAATTTTGGTCATCCTGATAAGCCCTTAGAAACAGTGATCATGGGAGTGTTTATGTATTTATTTATTTTATTTTTTATTTGTTTATTGCCTTGCTTGTTCTTTGACCATTTGTGTTTATTGATTTGCCTATTCCTTGACTATTTGCATCTATTGTATTACCTCCCTCAATCTAGAACTGGCCTTAATACTTGCATGTAATTAAAATGGTATAAAAGAAAAATGGAGGAAAGGGGATGGGATAGTAGAGTTCTAGGGAGGGAAAATGGGGAAAGAAGATGACATCTGAAATGTAAATATATAAAAATATCCCCCCAAAAAGTCCATTGAGCAAATAAATACCCAGAAGCAATAGAACTGGATTACATGGTAGTTCTATTCCTATGTTTCTGACAGTCTCCCGTCTGGCTTCCATAGTGGCTGAACTAGTTTATACTCTCTTCAGCAGCATATAAGGTCTCCCCTTTGTCCCTGTCTTTAGTAGTATTCGTCGTTAGGATGAATTCTCGTGAGACGAGATGAAATATCAATGTGTTGCTAATTCACATTCCTATGGTGTAAGGCCAAATTGGATGCTTGGTTTTTCATGTGCTTATTGTTCATTTATTTTGTATCTTTTCAGACCTGCCTACTTCATTCATCCTTTATTGGTTTTGAATTTCTGTCCTTTAGGTTTCTGAGTTCTTTGTATATGCTAAATGATATTACTCCTTTGTCAGATGTATATATGCTAAAGACATTTTCATACTCTGTAGGTAGTACTTCTCAGTTGATAAACTATTTCCAATTGATCAATGGAAATGGGACCCCATGAAATTTAAAAGCTTTTGTCCTATTTCCTGAGTGGTTTTGTTGGTGATAAAGCCCTTGCCTACCCCAATCCCATGAAAGATTTCCTCGAAAAGTTTCAGTGTCCGATGCATTATATTGAGGTCTTTTATCTACTTGGAATTAAATTTTTTGCAGGGTGAGAGATAGTGATTAGATTACTTTTTAAAATAGTAGATTCCCAGTTTACACAGAATCATTTGTTGGTAAGATTGTCCTATTTTTTAATATGCATTTTTGCCATCTTGCCATTTTGTCAAAAATTATGTGCTTGGAGATGAGTGGGTGTGTATCTGTGTCATTCTATATACCAGCTTTGGTGCCAGCACTATGCTACCTTTGCAGCTCTAACTCTACAGAAGAACCACACATAGAAATGCTGGTTGCATTACTCTCTTTGCTGAGAGAGGCTTTTGTGCTCACCTATGACTTTTAATGACATATGTTGCATTATTTTTGGATTCTAAAATAGTTCAATGTTAAAAAAATTCTCTGTTGCCTTTCTGTTCTTTTTTTATATTTTTAGATTAAAATCTTCCCAACAACCTAAAAAAAAAAAGAATGCCAGATGCAAACAAGCTGGGCATTGTGAAAGTTTGACAGATGATAGGGTTTGTGTGTGTGTGTGTGTGTGTCTGTGTGTGTGTATTAGCAATCCTCGTGATAGTTTTTATTGTAAAATGTTTTACCGTGTTAGAGATAAAGCCTATTTTTTATTTAGACAAAAGGGGGAGATGTTCCATGATATCTGATTATTGTATGGCAGAGGAAAGAAAGTGCCCCAGAAGCAGAACAAGCCGAAGAGAGCTGTGCTGTGGACTATCCCAAGGGAAACCATGTGAATGGGGCTCTCTCAATTCTTTGGAATTTACAACAAAGCGTCATGTGCCCTTGATAATGGGCATGGATTTTGATGTTGACCCTTTACTTTCTGGGTTTTGGTCTTGTCATGTCCCTTCCTTCAAGAATGATAATATTTGAAATATATCATTGCAATTTAGAAGCATGAAACTTTCTGTTTTTGGGGGGCTCACAGTAAGAGTTTGCCTTGAATTTCAATAGGGACTTGGAACTTAGAGAAATGCAGAAATATTGAGACTTCAGGAACTCATGAAGGTGTATGCATTTTGGATTAGGAGATTGATATGCATTTTGGATTATGAGATGGACATGGGTCTTTAGGGATAAGGCATAAAATATTATAGTTAAGATATAAAGATTTTTTCCAAAAGGCTCATGTGATGAAGGTATGCTTCCCTAGCTAGTGGCAATATTGAGAGGCAATTGGATTATGAAATCATTAGCATCATCAACAAATTAATCTAATGATGAGTTCATAGGTGCATTATTTCTTAGGAAGTGGGGAGCCTAGTTAAAGGATGTAGGATACTAGGAGGATGGATTTGAAGGTTCTTGTTCATAAACTTTTCCTACTCTCTCTACTTTCTGACAGTCAGGAAATGATCAACTTTCTTACTCAAGCGTTTCTATACTGATATCTCTGTCCTGTCACACACATGAAAGCAATGGAGCCAGCTGAGAATCGCCTGAAACCGTAAGTCCCTATTTTTATTTCTTCAAGTTGTTTTTCTCAAAAACTTTGTGACAAAGATGGAAAATGACAAACATAGTCTTAGTATGTTGAAGAATGCCAGAGAAGTGCATAGGGTCAAATGTTGCCTTATTCATAGAGGATGCCCATGAAATCTGACTTTTCCAAAGGGAAAGATGATTCAACTGCTTAACTGTGGGGTCTCAAGTTCTCATACTTGGGCTTCCAAATTTATTGGCACAGTTGTTCTTTTTTCAGAGTCTATCCAAATGCCGTGAGACTGTGTCAGGAAATCTACACATTGTCCCAAGCCAATATTTCATCTTTGTTACTCCATACTTGGCTATTTAAATAGGTAACAAATTTAGTCTATTAGTTCTCTGTTCTAGCAAAAATCACTTGCCAATAGAAGTTCTCTTCTTCTTTATGGTGCTGGTGAATTATCAGACTCCACACAACTTTTATATTTCACTAGGCATAAGTTCAGGTCAAGTTGAATATATTTTCTTTCTTTTTGTATTGCTTTGCTTTATTTTTGTAGAGCTCCAGGCAAATTAATTCAAGAGTTCGTGACCAAAAAAAAAAAAAATAAGCCCTGCCCAACTCTTATTAGACAATTGTGTAGAATGAGTCCTTGTAGAAGTTTTAAAAAGTACTATAGTTATAGTTGATGAAAAATTGTTGCTCATTACTTTGTTTTCCCCAAGAATCAAAGAACCCACTATCTGGGACCAGAGACCATGGCTATGTCCAGGTTTCCACTTTCTAAAAGTTGCTCTTTAAATTTTTGTCCTGTAAAGCTATGTTAGGTTAAAGGCAATGTAGAATTGATTCATTTTATCTCTTCAAAAGAAAGAGAAAAATCAGGTTTTTGTAGTAATATTTTTTACATGAGCTTTATATAAACTTCTAGGGGTTTTTTTGTTTGTTTTTTTTTTGGTCTTTTTTTAAGGGAAATGGAGGGTAAGTGGATCTGGGGTAGATGGGAGGTAGAGCGACTGGAAGAACTGGAGGGATGGGAGGATATGGTCAGGATATGTTATTGTAAAAGAGAAGAAAAGAAGGGAGAATACCCCTTCTGGTTTTTCTTCACTGTAGACATGTCTTGTGAATATGTTATTACTTTGTTGTTTGCTTTCTGAGGGTGCATGGACAGTGATAATTTCCATGAGATTTTATTTTAGTGTTTGGAATGGTTTCAGAGTCTGAATGTTGTCATGTGGTTGAACATAGCTCTTGCACATTGTTCAAATGCTTTCCTGAAAGTATCTACCCAAAAGGGCCTGTAATTGTACCTCAGTCATGTGATCTGAATATTCATACTCTTGATAACCAGAGTTGATCACTTTCTATTCCTCAGTCAAGTTGTAGTCATGAACATCTTTTCTCTTCTTTTTTTCCAAAAATATATTTAAGATTATTACATTTTCTTATATTATGCATATGAGGATCTTGCCTGTATGTACATCTGGGTACCAAATGCATGCTTGAGGATCCTAGAAGAGGGCATCATATTCCCTGGGACTGGAATTAAACATAGCTGGGCAACACTATGTTGGTTCTGGGAATTAAATCCTGGTCCTTCACAAGAGCAACAAGTGCTTTTAACTACTGAGTCATCTCTCTGGCTCCCACCTTCCTCCTCTTGATATTTATAGAATTGATTATTCCATTTCTGCCATTCACCTCTACTTCCGTACTCTGTAAGGTATGTTACTAAAAAGGTATATATATATAGCCTTACCTCGTTTTACTATCTTACTTACTTTTAAAAACCAAATAATGAACTGAGTGGAGTAGAAAGATTAAGAACAGAGACTCTGGATGCTATCTGAGTTCAAATCTCAGGATTTAACTTCCTAGTCAACTTTGGGAAAATTTTCTAATTTATATTTCCCTGTCTGCAGAACTTACAAAGTACAGTACTTGCATGGTAGTATATCACAGGAAGTGAGAAGGAGCATGTATGAAAAGCTTCCAACAACACTTTCCATATGGAATGTACTATTCAAAGTAGACGAGCTTGAGTGGATGCCCATCGTAATTGGCAACAGATTTTAGCAATGTATTTTGGAGTTAAAGTCTATACTCTCTTTTTCCTGCAATACTACACCCGGTGTTATTTTACATAAAGTCTTTTTACTTCCTAGACACATACTCACTCAGGCCAAACACCTTCTGGAAGCCTGCCTTCAGCTCCTGTGTCCTAATGGCATATACCATGGGGTTAAGGGACAGAGGGATGACAATATGCAGCACATTGAGGAGAACAGGGATGAGGGGAACACTTCTTCCAGCTATGTGAGTGAGAGACTATAACAATAATTGTGTAGTAAAACTTAATGAGGATGAGGTGGGAGCTGCAGGTACTGAGGGCTTTAGATATTGCCTCAGTGGAGTTCAGCCTCAGCACTGAGCGAATAATCAAAGAATAAGAAATACAGACCAGAATCATGTCAGTTCCAAGTATAAGCCAGGCTAATGCCAACTGATAGAACCTGTTAACAGTGATATCATCACAGGCCAGACTAATGACTCCCAAGTTAGAGCAAAGGCAGTGATCCATTTCATTCCTGGAGCAGTACTGTCTCTGAGCAGCTAGTACAGGCACTGGGATGGTTAACAGACCATTCCTGAGCAGCATAGACAGTGCAGCTTTAATTACAAAAGCTTCAGTGACTATGGAAGGATACTGAAGGGGATAACAAATGGCTACACATCTATCTATTGCCATGCATAGGAAGATGCCTGACTCCATGCACATAAAAGTGTGGATAGCATAGATCTGAGCAAAACACTCAGGGAGGCTGATAGTCTTGGCATCAAACCACAAGATGGCCAGGATCTTGGGCATGCTGGTGGTAGCCAAGCCAATATCTACTGCAGCCAAGATACAAGAAACTGATACAATGGCTGATGCAGGTTAGGCTCAAGGTAGATGGTGATCAAGATCAGGAGATTAGCACCAAGAGCTACAATGTAAAGCAGAACCATAGGTAAGGACAACCAGATATGGAACTCATGAATGCCTGGGAATCCCAGCAGAATGAACTCGGACACTTGGAACTCTGAGCTGTTGGTTTTATACAGGGCAGCACCCATTTCATGGATTGTCTTTTTTCAGCATCTGCCTGTAGATTGAGTGAGACAGAAAAATTCTATTGTTATCTAGGCTTGAGGCAGAGGAATAGGTCTTACCCGTTATGCTCTGATCTTTTGAACACACTCAATTCTCAAGACCTTAAATTGTGGGAGGAGTCCACCAGGAGGTAAGAATGAGTAGGATGTAGAGTGATTAAGTAAAAAACCAAACCAATCCAAACAAAGTAAACAAAACAAAAAACAAAACAAAACAAAAACCCTATTAATCTTTAGAAAACTTTGAGATAGGAAGAAAAGAACATAAACATTGATTGTGGTTTATCCATTATGTAAACAAGTATCAGTTATGTAATATCATTCTTCCCTCAAAAATACTTGTTACCAATATGCATTTATGAATGGATATTCTTTCTTTATGATTGCCCTTTTGGTTTATCACATAACTCATTCCTATGGAACTGATTTTTGTTTTAATGATCTATGTAAACAAGATTATTTTGAATAATTAAGCATAGGTTCTGCAGTTGTCATCAAATGATTAGGATGCCTCTTTTTTCTTATAGTGAAAACATACGTAGATACACATGCATGTGCACATAGACACATACTCACACACAGTACAACTCTGTTCTGGTTATTCACTGTTTTTATTTCTGATTATTTTTGTATACAGGTTAGTAAGCTTAATAGGCACGAAATTTCATTCCTTTCACTATTCTCTTCAGTTTTAATTCCCATGCATGCACTAATTTTCTAGATTAACTTCAGAGTTTCTCTGCCAATTTGTAAAATATCACTGTTAATTTGAGGTTTCATATAGATAAAATTTTGGAAAAAAATACACTTTTGTATCAAGTCTTTTCATTCACAAACATGGTCCATATTTTCCTTTATTTACATTGAAATGAATTGTCATTAGAAAATTTGTACCAGGTGATTGGAGAGACATCTTTTTGGGCAAGAGTGCTTGCTGCTCTTCAGGACTAGAGCTGAGTTCTCAACTTCACTCACATCAGGGCACTCACAAAACCCTGTAAATTCTAGCTCCAGTGGATTTGACACCTTTTGCTGTCCTCTGAGATCATCCACACACACATGAGCACATTGCACCCTTACACTTACACAAAAGTAATAAAAAATAAATTTCAGGATATTTTATAATTATTAATATTTTGAGGACTTTTAAAGACAAATGTCATTATATCTCTATATTATGTATTTAAACATATGCTTTTTCTGGCATATGATCATTTGTTGAGTTGTTCTTTATGTTTACTTTGTTAGTTCTTTTTGTATACATTAATAAGCTTGTGATGTTACTATTTTTTATTTATTTTTTGAGATAACACAGGCTGGCCTCAAGCTGACTCTTCATCCAAAGATGACTTGAAACTCCTGATCCTCCACATCTTATGTGCTGGGATTACAGGATTGTGCCGCCATATCCAACTGAGTTTGTACTCCCTTTAAAATGCCTGTTTTTTTTTTTTATTGTATCAAGTAAATACTTACGGCTGCCTTACGTTCCTTATTTTACTCATCACAGTTTTGTTTCTATCTTCTATAGCATCCATTTTTGGAAGTATCATTAATTTCTACAATTTCTCATTGGAACTGCTTCTAAAACATTTCTTTTATAGACAGTACAAAAAGTTGCATAAGCACAGCATTTTCCTCTTTCTAAATATGTATATCCCTTAATTTTTGTTTCCTGTGTCAATGAAATGGTTAGAAGTTCATAGATAGAATATCAGTGTAAACAATGCCACTATGAGCACATGTAAATCACATTTTTAATTAATATTAATGGGAATTTAATTTGGACTTACATTAAATACAATTTTAAAAAATTTTTGTCTTTGATAGTTTATATCTTTTATCAAACATTATTAGAGTTTATTGTTACTGGGGAAACTGGATAAGGAGTATTATTACAAGTCCCATGGTCTATCAGTCACTGATTAGTCTAGACTTCAGCCTTGTTTCTCTCTTGGTTTTTGATCACAGATCCCAGTCTCTACCTAAGTAAGGAGGTCAGAGATAGGAAGTACTGATGATAATAAATCTTAGAAAAAAAAAAGACAAGAAAACCGGTTGTGGAACCAGAGATGAGATCTGTAGTCAGAGACTAGGCTTGAAGTACAGGATAGGGACCCTGTTGCCTCATATCTCAGAGATCCGGACTGAATTATAAGGGAGGGACTCTGTCCTTTCCCTCCCTGAACTTGAAGGCTATTCCCTGACTTTATCCCCTCAAGAGGGTGTGAAGAGGCTCTCTGTTACAGGGCCCTGCAGCAGCCTTTGCCTTTCATACTACAGTACTTGTTTTCAGCCCACCATCCCAAACACATCCCTTCTCTTATTCCGCCTGCTTCTGAGGTGATGATTATTGGGCCCTCCTTACTCTGTTCTCAAGAGTCCAATACTTCACGTGCTACTTTGGGAATATGACTCAAGAGCTTTTTGTCAAGTAACCCTGGTCCCAGGAGAAGCCACAGAGACCTCTTTTCATTACAGTTCCTCAGGCATTAACTCACTCAGTCACCCCCCTAATTATAGCAAGGTTCTGAATGGGATGATCCCTATCTTTAGTCAATATCTCTTCTAAAGACTATGGTCTGTTTTACTTCCTCTTATTTGTGCTCTGCAGACTTTTAAATTTTACAACCATTTCTTTTGTCTTAAACCAAGTATTGTTCTTTCTAAGGACTTCAAAATGCTCATGAATATTTCCTCTTTTATGACAATTTTTGAATGTTAATTTAGAATAAAGAACAATAAGATCATTTTCCTTGACAGAAACACCAATCTGTTTTGGTAAAGGCTGTTCTTTGTGATAGTTTTCACCAGCCAATCTATTTCGGAAAGAGATGAATTTACTCATTGGTGGTTGGTGATGGGGTGCTAGTTAGATGATACAGTGTTTAAGAGCACTGATTGCTCTTCTAGAAGACTTGGGTTCAATTCCCAGTGCCCACATGGTGGCCCACCAGCATCACTAACTCCAATTCTAGGGGATCTGAGACCCTCCATAGGCACCAGACACATATGTAAGTGGTGCACAGACATACATGCAGGCAAACTTTCATGTGCCAAAAATAGATCTCTACAAATGTACTCAATTTCTTTACAGTATTAATTATACTTTTTAGTATGGAATTAAATGACAACAATGTAATGGAATGAAATTATGCATATGCTTGGGTCAACAATGATGAATTGGTGATTTTACCTGAAATGAACTTTAAATGACAACAGTAAAATGAACCCCAGTCAATCAGACTCTATCATAAAATGTGTATGACCTTGGAGAGAAGGGCCTTGTTGATGTTCATCAGAATACTTCTAAATTCAGAGGTACACCAGAATCAACATGTTAATGTTCTCACCTACTTCCTGGAAGAGTCTTCAAAGGTTTCTGAGATGAATAACCTACTGATTGATGCTTTATGATAAGTAAGTATAGGTAGACAACTGTAATCCTCAGCTGATTCTTAAATTCAAAGTTGATGTGATATTTAGCTGTTACAATGAGAAATGTAAGGCTACTGTAGCCTTCTGTCCAGACTATTGTGGAGCTAGCTAGTGGGTTATATGGTACCTCAGCAGGTACTGATATTTCCAGGTTAGGATAGGTGAATGTTCTGGATTTCAATTTGTATTTATGCCAATGAAAAATATTCAAATATTGATAAAGGCCTAGAACAGAACTCTCTCTCTGTCTCTCTGTCTCTCTGTCTGTCTCTCTCTCTTTCTCTCTCTCTCTCTCTTTCTGTGTGTGTGTTTCTGGAGTGTTCTATTACTGAGGTACATTTCCAGCTCTGAAACTTTTAAATTTGGATCCATTGTTTAAATATTCTTATACCAAAGACTTATTTTATTACTACAGAAGCAATAAGAAAAGTAGTTCGCTATTTTCTGGAGTGATGTATGCCAGTTACCAAACAGAGAATGTATTGATTCATTAGAGGCAAGTGGACCTATATGCTGTGTGCCCATAATAGTCTCTTCTGTATCTATTAGTGATTCCATGTCAAATAGTGAAATTTAATGGCAAGAACACAAATTTAAATGTTGCAATTATGTGATCATAATGGCATTGTTTTACATTGATGTCATAACTGTGAATTCTATTAGCAATCAGCTTACTTCATCTTGTGTACACATTTACCAATTTGCCTTTTCTGTAAAATGCCTGTGGGCCCTTTAAATAGTACTGTCCTTTCAGTTTGTCCCAAGATAAACTTTGTCAGTAGAAAGCATGAAGAGAAATTAGAGGAGAAAGATTTATTTATTTTTTATATTTATATTTATAAGAACACAAAATCACATTTTGCCCACCTTCCTGGTGTACTGGCAAAAAAATAAAAATGTTTTGAAAAAATTACATTTTTAAAAGAAAGACTTTATCTTGTGTGCTATTAAGAAGGCTCACATGCACATATCAGACAGAGAAGAGGTTTGTAAGAGCCCTGTAGATTGAAGATATGTTTTTATACTGCTCTGGTACCTCAGGCTTTTGTACAACCACAGTGTCAGCATATGACAGCTTCTTACTTTTGCCTTTCCTATCTGCACTCTTGCTGTCTTATTGACCCCATTAGAGCCTCCAGTACAATGGTCATTAGGAGTGTTGAGAATGTCAAACAATGAAAAGAGAAATAAACCCCCAAATTTAGGGGAAAGTTTTCAGCCTTTCACTTTCCTGTACGACGTTAGCAGCATCTGCTATATCCAGGCTTGCCGTCTGTGTGCGAAGTGCCCCGCTGTCTCCTGTGTGCCGAGTTTGCAGTTTTGTGTTTGTGTCTATTGAATAAGACTATGATATTTTCCTCACGTGTTTTGTTAATATGCTAAATTATGTTGATATATTTTGAATGACAAATTATCTTGCATTCTTGTTAATAAACGTCCTTATATACTCCTTATATATTATTCTTTCCACTTATTGCTGAATTTTACTTACTAATTAATTTGTTGAGAATTTTTATGTCTATCACATGAAGGATATTGATCTAGGCTTTCTTATTTTTCAATGTCTCTATTATTGTTAGTTTTTGGTGGCTTCATAACATGGTTTGAGAAATGTTCCCCTTTAAACTCTCATTTTCTCTTCTTTCATTGTTAATTATTAAATGCATTTAAAAATTAAGCTAATTAATGTTAATTGTACAAAGTAAATGTGTTTCATTATGACATTTTCATTGATGTATATAGTGCACTTCACCTACACTCAGCACTTTACACACCTCTTATCCTCTTTCCTCCACAGCCCTGTTTTCCTTTCATGAATTTTCACGTTCAGATCTAGTGTCCAAATATGAGAAGATACAACTTTCGTCTTTCCGAATTTAGCTTATTTTGCTTAATACAATAATCTCCAGATCATCCACTTTCTTGCAGATGATATAATCACATTCTATAAGGCAGATGGCTCACTAACATCTATTGTGTAGAAAATCACATTTCACTGAACCATTCATTTATCAATGTGGCCATAGGCTAATCTTGTATCTTGACTGTTTTGAATAGTGTCACCACAAACAGGTTTATACTTTCATTCTTTCGGTTGTTTACTTATGAGTGGCACATTGGGAAAATGTAGCATTAGCTTTTATTTTATTTTAAAAATTATGTTTGCATGTGTATTTGTGTGCACACATGCCCATTCATGCCTGTGAATGTGGACATAGTGAGTCTATGGAGGCCAGTGGACAGTCTTAGGCTTTGATTCTCCCTTTCACCTTGTCTCAGACAGTGTATCCTTGTTCTTTTTTTTTCCCCATGCCAGATAGGCCAGGTGAGCAGGCTTGTGAGCTTCCAGGGAATACTCCTAACTCTACCTCGAATCTCCTTGTAAAAGCCTGGAAGTTACAGGTGCTCATGCTACATGTTCAACTTTCAGTGGGGTTCTAGGGGTTTGAACTCAGTTCCTCACACTTGTTTGTAAGTGTTGGCAGGCACTCGTGGCCACAGAACTGTCTCCTCACCACTAACTCTCATTTTCTGTAAGCTTGCATAGAACAAGGATCATTTCCTTTTGTACCATTTGACAAATTTTGCCTGTAAAACCTTGATCAATATTGCTACTATTTTTTTTTGTCCTGTTGCTCTGGATTCTTATCACTTTTCCTGAATCTAATATAAATTCCTTCATCTTACACAATAGTCATTGATGTTGAATGGAAGGAGGGAACTAGGTGGGAGAAGGGTTTTAGGAGGAGAACAAGGATGGGGAAAAGGTATAAAGAGAGGGGGTATTGGAGAGGGCTGAAAGTGAGAATGGCTGTCAGTGGGAGACATTTCTGGGAGTAGCTGGAGACCTGAGACTGGATATGTTCTGGGAAGTCTGTGAGGGAGACTGTAGCTGAGACTCCTACCACAGGAAGATGTAGAGACTGAAATGACCACTTCCTGTAGGCAAGTGGGACTTCCAGTGGAGGGAGGGTGGTATCAACCCACCCACAATACCTTTAACACAAAATTTGTCCTGCCTACAATGTGCATAGGGATAAAGAGGAAACCGAGATTGAAGGAACAGCCAACCAATGACTGATCTAACTTGAAACACATCCCATGTAAGAGATCCCTGACACTATTAATGTTATTCTGCTATGCTTTCAGACAGGAGCCTAGCATAAATGTCTCCCAATTGGCTTCATCCAACAGTAGTTAGAAACAGATACAGAGACTCACAGTCGAACATCAGGTGGTGCTCTGGGAGTCTTGTGGAACAGTGGGGGATACAATCAGACCAGCTGTAGATGTCAAGGACACCACAACAAGACCTACAGAGTCAACTCACCTGGGTCAATGGGGGCTCACAGAGACTGAGCTACAACCAAAGACCATGCAGAGGCTAGCCTTAGGCTCTGTACATATTTGTGGCAGATGTGCAGCTTGGTCTTCATATGGGTCCACTAACAATTGGAGCAGAGGCTGTCTCTGACTTTGTTGCCTACCACTGGATCCCCTTCCCCCAACTGGACTGCTTAGTTGGGCCTCAGTGAGAGAAGATGCATTTAGTCCTCCTGTGGCTGGATGTCCCAGGTTGGGGTGGTGTCAAAGAGGGGCTTCCCCTTTTCTGAGGAGAAGGGGAGGGTGTAATGAGGGGAAGAATTTGTAAGGATGGGACTTGCAGGAGAAGAGGGATGAGGGTTAAGAATATATATATATATATATATATATATATATATATATATTCACTTCAATCCAAAATTTATATTCCTTCCTTTATGCCTAGAATACTATGAAGGGAGCTGCTGATAGCACTGTTGATACTATGAAGGGAGCCACTGACAGCACTGTTGTATGTATGAGCGAGACTGCCCTACATAGATTACTTCAAAGCATGTTCTAATGTCTTTCTTGACTCCATATTTACTGTGAAGTGCTCTTTGTGGTAAACTTAAGACATCTTGTAGACTGAGACTACCCTTCCTTTAGAACAGTATTTCTCTCCGCAGCTGCTGAAAATGAATGGGTCCCCTACTTTTGGGCTGGAGAGATGGTTCAGAGGTTAAGAGCACCAGCTGCTATTCCAGAGGCCACAAGTTTAGTTCTAGCACCCACACGGTAGCTTACAACCATCTGTAACTCCAGTTTCAAGGGATCTTTACACCAATTTCTGGCCTCCTCAGATGCCATGCACACATGTGTCATGCAGACATGCAGAGAGGAAAAAAAGATATACACATATGACAAAAATAAATAACTAAAGCACAAAGAATTCCCTACTTTCTGAGTTTTTGTGTCCCCGTAATGCTAATGAGTCATCCTGGCACCTTCTCTAATGTTACCTCATTTGAGAAGCCTTGTCTGATCCCTATAGGCATAATTAGACAGTGTCTCTCTAAGGTGTTTCTCTTTCCAAGCTGTGGCCACCCATCGTTACTTGACACTCACCCTTGCCTACAGTAGGACTTTGTTCTGCTTTGATATACAGCTTCTATGTGACCCAGTTTAAAATTTCTATGTTCTGACCCACATTCTTTTAAGACTATTTATTCTTCTCTCATAAGTATATCTAACCACAGCCCCTCCCTCCATACCTCCAGCTCCCTCAGCTGTCTCCTCTAGATCCACTGCTCGTTTATTTCCCTTCAGAAAAGAGCAGGACTCCCAGTGATATCTACTGAACATGGCATAATAAGATGCAATAAAACTAGGTACAAACCCTCATAGCAAGCCTGGACAAAGGCAACCTAGTAGGAGGAAAGGAGTTCCAACAACAGATGAAAGAATGAGAGACACCCCCTCTCCCACTGTTTGGAATCCCACAAACAACCCAAGCTAAACAACCACAGCATAGCATGTATGCAGACTATCCTACAATCTTAAGAGGAATGCAGACTTTAAAAAAAACCTACATCATTAATTCAAGTAAAAAAAAAACTCTTGATTTTTTTTTCAGTTATTTTTATTTTGATCTCTCGATGCTCTGTAGAATGTCCAACTTTATCTGAAAGCTTGAGGACTTCAATCATGCAGCCCACACTCTCACCTACCTAATACCCTTTTATTGAAACATTTATTTACTTGCAGCATTTCAGTGTTTGTCTGTCTTAGTTCCTCTAGTCTTTGAAGAGCTTTTGGCACCTGTCTTACCTTCATGTTCTGCTGGGTTTCTGTTCTGGTTTTGGTTCCTAGTCTGTTTTCCTGAAGTCTCAGAGTTATCATAGCATTGTCTGTCAGTTACCAAGTATCAATTCTCAGACAACAAGGCATTTTACATTAGGTTCATAACCTTGCACTTACTTGAAATGAGATCTGCTATGTGTTCTTATTTCTTCAGGAAATGAGCAGTGTTCCACAAAAATTGCTCTAGTAAGTAAATTATCAGATTCTTGGTACCCAAATCTGACCAGTCTTCTGAGATTTCTTTTTGATATGGCCTGTGTTGACTCCTATACTTCTGATAAGGGATTTTCAATATATGTGTGTGTGAATGTGTATGTATGTATGTATGTATGTATGTATATATGCACACAAACACATATATATGTGCATATATGTATATATACTCATAATATACATATTTCTATTCTTCTCTCTTTCTTTCTTTCTTTCTTTCTTTCTTTCTTTCTTTCTTT
>NW_021627146.1:0-5050 GCF_004785775.1 Grammomys surdaster | reverse complement strand
TCTTTCTTTCTTTCTTTCTTTCTTTCTTTCTTTCTTTCTTTTTCTCCTTTCTTCTTTTCTTCTTACATCCCAAGTGCAGTTTCCTCTCCCTATTCTGTTCTCAGCCACTCCCCCAACCTCCATCTGCTACCCCCTCCCTGTCCTGCTGAATCCACTCCTCCTCTATTTCTCTTCAGAAAAGTGCAGGTCTCCCATGAGTATCAACCAACCATGGCATATCAAGTTGCAGTAAGACAGGGCATCTTCTCTCATGTTGATGCTGGACAAGGCAACCCAGTAGGAAGAAAGGGTCCCTAAAGTAGGCAAAAGAGTCAGAGACAGTCCCTACTCCCTCTGTTAGGAGTCCCATAAGAGGTATAAGCTACACAACTTGTTCCTCTTATACACCCATGGCTTATGTCAGTCTCATGCAGGCTCTCTGATTGTCAATTCAGTCTCAGTGAACCCCTATGAGCCACGATTGGTTGATTCTATGGATTTTATTGTGATGTCCTTGAGTTCTCTGGCTTCTACATAGCAGAATATCATTAGGAATCATTTTCTATTCTTGGTCTCTGGGATATCCAGCCTCTGGATCCTGGACCACCAGGAAGTATCAGGGATGGGTTACCTCTCATGGGTCTCAATGATAGGTCTCAAGCTAGACCTATCATTGGTTGGCCACTCCCACAATTTCTGCATTACCTTTCTCCTGCACATCTTGTAGGGTCCACAAATATTGTAGGACAAAGTTTTTGTGCCTGTGTTGACATACCAGTCCCTCTACTGGAAGTCTTGCCTGGTTACACAGGATGCCAGTCCAGGCTTCTTATCCTCTATTGCTAAGCGTCTAAGCTAAGGTCACTCGCATGGGGGTTTTTATTGCAGTAGATTTATATTTCATCCCAGAAATTCCCTTCTCTCCCAGATTCCAGTTGTTTCTCTCAGTACTCTCTTCTTCCATTCTCCCCTCAACCTGATCCCTCCTGTTTCGATATTCCCACCCTCAGCCCTCTCCCATGCCCCATCCACCCATGGTGTCTCATCTGTTTCCCCTTCACTGAGAGATTCATGTGCTCCCCTTGAACCCTCTTTGCTATTTAGCTTCTCTGGATCTCTTGATTATAGCATGGTTGTCCTATATTCTATGGTTAATATCCACCTATAAGTGAGTACATTTCATGTTTGTCTTTCTGGGCCTGGGTTACTTCACTCAGGATATTTTTTTTCTAGTTTCATCCATTTGCCTGTAAATATCATGATGTCATTATTTATTTTTTTTATATATATATATTTTTTAATTTCTTTTTTTTTGAACATGAAATGCTTTTTTATAGCATGTTTTACAAGGGGAGGGGGTAAGAGGGTCCAGGTGGTGGAAAAGTACAAAATCTTCTTGGCCTGTGCCTTGAAACATGTCATGGTCTATATGGTACACTGCCTTGAATTATGATCTACCTGCAGTTCTTCAGAAGATATGGTACACTGCTTGAGTTATGGTCTCCCTGCTATTCTTAAGAAGACATGGTACTCTGCTTTGAGTCTATCTGCAGTTGCTAAGCAGGATCTTGCAGTTGCCAAGCTTCAGAGGACATTGTGCAGGTGGGGAAAGGTAGGGGGTAAGGGTAAGGGCGAGGGTCCTGGCTTCTGGCATCTCCCCCTTCTCTGTTTAGTTAGAGAAGGCGTCTTATGATCAATCCCAACTATGTGAGTTTTGAATTTGGATGTCTAATTATGGGGGGGTCTTAGACAAGTTCACAACCCCAAAACACTGATGTGAGACGAGTCACATCGATGGTCGAAGGCTTTAGGCTGTCGACGATGGGCAACGTCAAGGGACTCTGATGTGGGTGAAAGGAGGGTGAGAGCCCTGTCTTAGGCCATGTAGGCTGCACCCACTCCCAGCACCACGCACTCCTTTTCGGCTGCATTGGGTGGGCCCCTGGGAAGTGGACCTACAATAATCCCGTCATTGGGCTAACTCACAGCCATCCTAGTCTCTTGTAAATGTTCAAGTTACCAACCATTTGTCAGTTTGGGGTGTAATATTGTCATAAAGGAAGGCTCCCCAATGTTCGCGGCCATATCAAGGGTGGCCTTGGTTTAGGAAAAAGCCAATTTTTGTTGTGGTGATCAAGAGGCCAAGCTCTCTAGCGAGAGAAATGAGGGCAAAGCCAGGCATACCAGGAACCCTTCTGGAGGGCGTGGAAGTCTAGGGGTCGACCGTAGGGGGAGGCAGGTGAGCTGACAGCTGTGTCAGTCTCCTGTGGAGTCACTTCTGGATCCTCTGCAATTTTCAGCTGATGGTAATGAACTTCAACTGCCTTCTTGATGGCAGCATCAACCTGGTTCCGTGGACGACAGGTCACGGGCAATGATCTCTGTCTTGCTCAATCTTGATGTCGTGCGCACATCCTCTCAATGAGGGTCCATCCGGATGGGTTCGTGCCTCGAGCCCCATGTCTGGGTGCCACTTGACCCGACCAGCGGGTCCTGGTTATTCGTGGGGGCGAGGAGGACTGCAACCTGCTATTCTTCAGAAGATATGGTACACTGCTTGAGTTATGGTCTCCCTGCTATTCTTCAGATGATATGGTACACTGCTTTGAGTCTATCTGCAGTTGCCAAGCAGGATCTTGCAGTTGCCCAGCTTCAGGGGACCTTGTGCAGGTGGGAAAAGGTAGGGGGTGAGGGTAAGGGCGAGGCTCCTGGCTTCTGGTCCATCTGGGTTAGAACTTCTAATAGCAGGCATCACGGGTGATTCAATTTTACCTGGAAAGAAAAAAGAAGGGGATTCTCAGGGAGATTTCTCTTCCCTGGATATAAATTGTTATTCATCGTATTTATGATTGGGCCTGGCTTTGTGAGGGTATCTATTTTTTTCATTAATATTTGTGGTAGCCGGTTAGCTGTGCCTTCTGTGGTATTGGGCAGGCATATCAGTCCTCGGCTCCATAAGGGAACTGGGACTGGGGCATTCCCTTTATGGGTATGAGGGTCCTTCCCCATATCTGTGGCAAAGTTTTGTTGGTCTTGGTGGTGCCCGAGGTCACCAACATGGTCAGCAAGAGATTTGCCATGAGCTTTCAGCTTTAGAGAGAGAAAAGTGAACAAGGCATGATGGAGAGTATTTCAGGGGGACTCCTTCTGAGGGGGTACCGTTCCCCCTCTTTTGTTTTTTAAAGCCAATTTTTCAGAGTTCTTGTAAAATCAGGGCAGAAGCGCCAACAGTTGCTCCTTCCACACTCAGAGAGTCATGAAGGCCTTATTTAAGGATATATAAATCTATATTAATAATCTTTTGTCAAAGGACTTTTATAGCTCCACTGACAATTAATCAGGCTATATGATATATCGATTAGAAATAGCTTTTTCTACTTTTTGTGAGATTACCTCTCTTTTGTCAATTAACTGTTGAGGAAGTTAGGGTTTACCTCTCTCTTGAGAATATTGAACAGAGATTTAAATTCTTTTGTGGAGAGCTTAAAATAGTATCTTAGCCAATTTGCATCTCCTAGAAACTTTTGAAATTAATTTAAAATAAATAGGCTCCCTTTTTTTAAAATTCTTTATCTGTGTGGGGTTTTTATTGGGTATTATACGTATTTACCTTTCAATGTTGTCTCCTTTCTCATTCTCCCCCCAAATCCCTTATCCCCTACCCCTTCCTCCTAATTTTTGTGATGGTGTGCTCCAAACATCCTCCCAGTCCCATCTCCCTGCTCTCGAATTCCAACACAGTAGGGGATCCAAACTTTTGGGGACCTTGGCCCTCCACTTTCACTGGAGTCTAACAAGGTCACCCTCAATTCCCTATACAGGTGCGTGAGTCCCTCCCTTTGTGCTCTCTGGTTGGTGGTTTAGACTTTGGGAGTTCTGGTTGAAACTTTTGATGCTCCTTCTAAAAAGGACCAACGCATTCATACTTTGGTCTTCCTTCTTCTATGTGAGTTTTATGTGGTCTATATGAAGATTCTTAAAAATTGTGAGCTTTTGGGCTAATATCCACTTATCAGTGAGTGCATACCATGTATGTTCCTTTGAGATTGGGTCATCTCACTCAAGATGATATTTTCCAGCTCCATCCATTTGCCTAGGAATTTTGTGAACTGATTGTTTTTAATAGCTGAGTAGTACTCCATTGTATAAATGTACCACATTTTCTGCATCCATTCTTCTGTTGAAGGGCATCTGGGTTCTTTCCAACTTCTGGCTATTATAAATAAGGCTGCTATGAACATGGTGGAGCATGTGTCCCTGTTGCATGTTGAAACTTCTTTTGGGTATATGCCCAGGATTGGTATAGCTGTGTCCCTAGGTAACGCTATGTTCAATTTTCTGAGATACCGCCAGACTGCCTTCCATAGTGGTTGTACCAGTTTACAATCCCACCAACAGTGGAGGATTGTTCCTCTTTCTCCACATCCTCGCCAACATGTACTGTCACCAGTACATGTTTTTGATCTTAGCCATTCTGACTGGTGTGAGGTGGAATCTCAGTGTTGTTTTCATTTGCATTTCCCTGATGACTAGGGATGCTGAACACTTCTTTAAGTGCTTCTCAACCATTCGAGCTTCCTCAGTTGAGAATTCTTTGTTCAGGTCTGTGCTCCATTTTTTAATAGGGTTCTTTGATTGTCTAGAGTCTAATTTCTTCAGTTCTTTGTATACCTTGGATATTAGCCCTTTATCAGATGTAGGGTTGGTGAATATCTTTTCCCAATCTGTTGGTTGCCGCTCTGTCCTATTGACTGTGTCCTTTGCTTTACAGAAGCTTTGCAGCTTTATGAGGTCCCATTTGTCAATTTTTGGTCTTAGAGCACAGGCCATTGGCGTTCTGTTCAGGAACTTTTTCCCTGTGCCTATGTATTCCAGGCTTTTTCCCAGTTTCTCTTCTATTAGTTTCAGTGTGGCTGGTTTTAGGTGGAGGTCCTTAATCCACTCGGAATTGAGCTTTGTACAAGGAGATAAGTATGGATCAGTTTTCATTTTTCTACATGCTGACCACCAGTTGGACCAGCACCATTTGTTGAAAATGCTATCTTTTTTCCATTCGATGGTTTTAGCCCCT
>NW_021627145.1:0-2356 GCF_004785775.1 Grammomys surdaster | reverse complement strand
GTCTGGTACATTCTAGACAGTCTTACCACTTCCTACCTCCCAAGGTTGCCTGTTTCTATTCTTTCTGCTGGCCCTCAGGGCTTCAGTCCTGTTCTTCTCCCCAATACCTGATCATGTCCCCCCCCTTTACCCTCCCTATCCCCTCTTCTCCCCATGTTCCTCCCTCTTTCTGACCCCTGTGACTGTTTTCTTCCCCTTTAGAGTCTAACTTGTTGAGTTCTTTGTGTATTTTGGATATTAGGGTTATATTAGGGTTAGTGAAGATCTTTTTCCAATCTGTACGTTACTAGAGCAATAAAACAACAAAAGGAGGTCAAGGGGATAAAAATTGGGAGAGAAGTCAAAGTTTCACTCTTTGCAGATGATATGATACATAAGAGACCCCAAAAATTCTACCAGAGAACTTCTACAGCTGGTAAACTTTAGCAAAGTGGGCTAGATAAAAAAAATTAGTTTAAACAAATCAGTAGCCTTCCTCTATTCAAAAGATAAATAGGCTGAGAAAGAAATTAGGGAAATGACACCATTCACAGTAGTCACAAATAATATAAAATATCTTGGTGTAACTTTAACCAAACAAGTGAAAGACCCATGTGGCAAGAACTTCAAGTCTCTGAAGAAAAAAATCTAAGAAGACCAAGAAGATGGAAAGATTATGCATTATCTTGGATTAGTAGGATTAACAGTAAAAACGGCCATCCTACCAAGAGCAATCTACAGATTCAATGCAATCCCCATCAAAAATCCAACACAATTCTTCACAGACATAGAAAGAGCAATTATCAATTTCATATGGAAAAAAAGAAACCCAGGAGAGCGAAAACAGTTCTTAACAGTAAAAGAACTTCTGGGGGAATCACCATCCCTGACCTCAAGCTGTACTACAGAGCAATAGTGATAAAAACCGCATGGTATTGGTACAGAGACAAGCAGGTCAATCAATGAAATAGAATTAAAGACACAGAAAGAAACCCACACACATATAGACACCTGATCTTTGACAAAGAAGCCAAAACCATACAGTGGAAAAAGAAGCATCTTCAACAAATGGTACTGGTCTAACTGTCAGTAGAAGAATGCAAATTGATCCATAATTATCTCTTTGTACACAGCTCAAGCCCAAGTGGATCAACGACCTCCACATAAAGCCAGATACACTGAATCTATTAGAAGAGAAAGGTGGGAAACAGTCCTGAACACATTGGCACAGGGAAAATTTCCTGAACAGAACACCAATGGCTCAGGCTCTAAGATCAACAATTGACAAATGGGATCTCATGAAGCTGTAAAGCTTCTGTAAGGCAAAGGACACTGTCTATAGGACAAAAACAGCATCTCCATTTTCAATGGCCTACAGCTATACTCATCCCCATATACCACAGTTTAAATATGTGCAAAGAACCACCACATATATATGCCAAAGAAGCCATATGGGTTATCAGAAGACTTGACTTTTTGTAACTATTCACTTTAAAGGGGTAGTAGTTCTACATGATTGGCTTGGTCCAAAGAATTGTGATCTTACAAAGATACCAGATACATGGGTTGAAATGAAGCTATGTTTACGTGTCTTTGTCTATCTCTGAGCACATATATATTGTGTGTGTGTGCATGTGTGCGTGCATGTGCATGTGTCTGTGTAACTATGTATGTCAGTCTTTGTGTGCGTGTATGTCTCTGTTTTTTTCTCTTTGTCTCTGCCTCTATTTCTCTGTCTCTCTGTCTTTCTGTCTCTGCCTCTATTTCTCTGTATCTGTCTGTCTCTCTCTGTCTCTGTCTCTCCCTCTTGTTCGTGTGCGTGTACGCACACTCACACACACACATACATGTGTATTGTAGGGCACTATCTGCTTAGCCAAACTGCTCTCCTCTTTATGAGATCAGCTGTGCCTACCTTCAAGAGTTCATCAGGCCTGTGTTACTGTTGACAGTCCCTTTCAGGAGGAGAGTGCTAAACAATTAGTAAACTGGTTCCTATCAGACAGTATGAAATTCTACTGAAATTAAATGTGCCCCCAGAGTCTCAGAAAGGTTTTAGAGTACACAGACTTAAGGATGACTTAGAGAAGAGGGCTACATCTCTGTGGGTATGAAGAAGTCATCATCCATGACAGGTGACGATTTTTCCAGGGTGGCTTCTTTAGAATTGTTCACACTCATAACTTCTCACCCATGCTTTGTACATAAGCACAGTGAACTTACTAGTTTTCTTGGGTGGACTATGGTGAAATCATATTTTGAATTTTCATTCATACCTTAAGAGGAAGGGGCTGATGTTATTCATATCTACCATCAGAAAGAAATTTTAGCACATAACTGTGTGTGTGTGTGTGTGTGTGTGTGTGTGTGTGTGTGT
>NW_021627144.1:0-2353 GCF_004785775.1 Grammomys surdaster | reverse complement strand
GTCTGGTACATTCTAGACAGTCTTACCACTTCCTACCTCCCAAGGTTGCCTGTTTCTATTCTTTCTGCTGGCCCTCAGGGCTTCAGTCCTGTTCTTCTCCCCAATACCTGATCATGTCCCCCCCTTTACCCTCCCTATCCCCTCTTCTCCCCATGTTCCTCCCTCTTTCTGACCCCTGTGACTGTTTTCTTCCCCTTTAGAGTCTAACTTGTTGAGTTCTTTGTGTATTTTGGATATTAGGGTTATATTAGGGTTAGTGAAGATCTTTTTCCAATCTGTACGTTACTAGAGCAATAAAACAACAAAAGGAGGTCAAGGGGATAAAAATTGGGAGAGAAGTCAAAGTTTCACTCTTTGCAGATGATATGATACATAAGAGACCCCAAAAATTCTACCAGAGAACTTCTACAGCTGGTAAACTTTAGCAAAGTGGGCTAGATAAAAAAATTAGTTTAAACAAATCAGTAGCCTTCCTCTATTCAAAAGATAAATAGGCTGAGAAAGAAATTAGGGAAATGACACCCTTCACAATAGTCACAAATAATATAAAATATCTTGGTGTAACTTTAACCAAACAAGTGAAAGACCCATGTGGCAAGAACTTCAAGTCTCTGAAGAAAAAAATCTAAGAAGACCAAGAAGATGGAAAGATTATGCATTATCTTGGATTAGTAGGATTAACAGTAAAAACGGCCATCCTACCAAGAGCAATCTACAGATTCAATGCAATCCCCATCAAAAATCCAACACAATTCTTCACAGACATAGAAAGAGCAATTATCAATTTCATATGGAAAAAAAGAAACCCAGGAGAGCGAAAACAGTTCTTAACAGTAAAAGAACTTCTGGGGGAATCACCATCCCTGACCTCAAGCTGTACTACAGAGCAATAGTGATAAAAACCGCATGGTATTGGTACAGAGACAAGCAGGTCAATCAATGAAATAGAATTAAAGACACAGAAAGAAACCCACACACATATAGACACCTGATCTTTGACAAAGAAGCCAAAACCATACAGTGGAAAAAGAAGCATCTTCAACAAATGGTACTGGTCTAACTGTCAGTAGAAGAATGCAAATTGATCCATAACTATCTCTTTGTACACAGCTCAAGCCCAAGTGGATCAACGACCTCCACATAAAGCCAGATACACTGAATCTATTAGAAGAGAAAGGTGGGAAACAGTCCTGAACACATTGGCACAGGGAAAATTTCCTGAACAGAACACCAATGGCTCAGGCTCTAAGATCAACAATTGACAAATGGGATCTCATGAAGCTGTAAAGCTTCTGTAAGGCAAAGGACACTGTCTATAGGACAAAAACAGCATCTCCATTTTCAATGGCCTACAGCTATACTCATCCCCATATACCACAGTTTAAATATGTGCAAAGAACCACCACATATATATGCCAAAGAAGCCATATGGGTTATCAGAAGACTTGACTTTTTGTAACTATTCACTTTAAAGGGGTAGTAGTTCTACATGATTGGCTTGGTCCAAAGAATTGTGATCTTACAAAGATACCAGATACATGGGTTGAAATGAAGCTATGTTTACGTGTCTTTGTCTATCTCTGAGCACATATATATTGTGTGTGTGTGCATGTGTGCGTGCATGTGCATGTGTCTGTGTAACTATGTATGTCAGTCTTTGTGTGCGTGTATGTCTCTGTTTTTTCTCTTTGTCTCTGCCTCTATTTCTCTGTCTCTCTGTCTTTCTGTCTCTGCCTCTATTTCTCTGTATCTGTCTGTCTCTCTCTGTCTCTGTCTCTCCCTCTTGTTCGTGTGCGTGTACGCACACTCACACACACACATACATGTGTATTGTAGGGCACTATCTGCTTAGCCAAACTGCTCTCCTCTTTATGAGATCAGCTGTGCCTACCTTCAAGAGTTCATCAGGCCTGAGTTACTGTTGACAGTCCCTTTCAGGAGGAGAGTGCTAAACAATTAGTAAACTGGTTCCTATCAGACAGTATGAAATTCTACTGAAATTAAATGTGCCCCCAGAGTCTCAGAAAGGTTTTAGAGTACACAGACTTAAGGATGACTTAGAGAAGAGGGCTACATCTCTGTGGGTATGAAGAAGTCATCATCCATGACAGGTGACGATTTTTCCAGGGTGGCTTCTTTAGAATTGTTCACACTCATAACTTCTCACCCATGCTTTGTACATAAGCACAGTGAACTTACTAGTTTTCTTGGGTGGACTATGGTGAAATCATATTTTGAATTTTCATTCATACCTTAAGAGGAAGGGGCTGATGTTATTCATATCTACCATCAGAAAGAAATTTTAGCACATAACTGTGTGTGTGTGTGTGTGTGTGTGTGTGTGTGTGTGTGT
>NW_021627143.1:0-10262 GCF_004785775.1 Grammomys surdaster | reverse complement strand
ACTTGCACACACTTTCTTATCTTAGCTTTTAATTTTTCACCTTTTCAGTGACCTCAGGAAGTTAATGGTTCTACCTTTAAAAAGTAGCAAACATCATTGTAAGGTTCAGAAACTGTCCTTGATGTGACAAGAAGCTGTGATGAGAAGCTGTGTTAGAAAGTCTGCTCTGTTATGCAGAATCTGCTTTGAAAATGCAACAAGTTGTGACACCTACCACGAGGTTGGAGAGTCGAGAGCTAATCCAGAAAAGCCTCTCACACATGCAGTCCCCCACCTCTAGGGCAACTGGGTGGACATTCAACATGACTACTTCCAGGGCTTTGGAGTGGACTTACTCACTGGATAACCACCTCCAGGGTATGAAATAAGCATGGAATATAACCCTGTAATAAAGTGCCTGTCTGTCACCATGGGATGCCACAAATGTAATATAAGACACTTTCATTTCACATGCAAGGGAGGAGAGAACATGTTTCACATAAGGAATAAGTGACAGTTCTTGAGAAATGACCCCTCCCACCACTGTTGTTGATGTCAACAATTTTTCCTCAAAGACAGCTTGTGTATTGAAAAATCAATCAAGTACAATTACTGTTATCTGAGTGTTACATTAGTTTGACATATATTAGTATTTACTATTAAAGAATATGATCTTTCTTAGAGCAACTCCTGGTTATTGCCTTCAAACCCCTCAAAACCGTCTCAAACAATCAGTTTAAACATGCCTTTACCTTAGGAAGCAGAGGTCGCAGTTTGTGGCCTCAGGCCCCCAGTGTTTTATATAGGTCCACACTTGAAATGATGAGCTCCTTATGACCAAAAGCCAGCCAGTTCGAGTTCAAGTTATTTATGGTAGCATTACCGAGAGTTCTCACAGATACATTACTAGACTGACACCTCTCCTTCTCCCTCCCTCCCCCACCTCTCTCCTGCCCCAACCTGAAATGGAATAATGGAATGTCCCCCACATATTCCTAATGTCTAAATAGAGACTAGCTCTCTAGTTACTGGTACCCTGTGGCTGGGGGGCAGAATAAAATGGAAATTTCTGTTTCAGTTCTGGAAAGAAATGGGTGGTCAGTTGGGGAGGGATCATACTTATAACACATAAGTATGAAAATCCCGTAATGAAACCCAGTACTTTGTAGCTAACCTAAAAGAAATTTAATTAAAAATAAACAGGAAATATAGCCTGGGTGGTTGGTGTTTCACACGGACCTGCAAACACTCCTGTGGTTCAAGAGGTAGGCAGTGCCCAAGATGCTGAGCCTAGCAGCCAAGAACATCAGGAGCCACTACCCAGAATAAAGGAAAGTAGTTTCCAGGAAGAGAGAACATCTATCCACAAGAAGGGATAAAAGTTACAGATTTAAACCTGTATGCAGGGTGTTGGGTCAGAGGAAAGAGAACTTTAGAAAGACTCCTGGAAAAAGCTATGGAGAGAAGCTCACAAAAAAGCCCAGGGAGGAAGCTCCATAACTCTTAAAATAGAATCCAGGTCATGAAAATTAAATCTGCCAGCAGACGGGACTTAATGAAGTATCCAGAGTAAAAGTGATTTACTTGAGTATACATAAAATCCAACGTTCTCTTCTCTTTGTCTTAGTACTTGTTCTGCTGTAATCATTATTGTACTTTGACACATTCTCTCAACTTGGGATCCTTGACTCATTTCTAAGATTCCATGCATGCTGGATCTTGTAACTTGAGAGAACAAGGTGCTTTGATATTTGCCCAACACTGTCAGTTGGATGTTCTTTTCCTCACAATAATGCCAGTTTTCTGGCTGTACTGTTGGTTCTAATATTTATTTATACCAGTTTCCGTCATCTCCACGAAAACAATATCAACCCGATCACAATTTGGTTTAAAAGATATGGGAAATTTTGGAAAGTGGATTACTTGGTGTCACACAACTGTAATCTGGTTGAAAGAAGGAGTATCAAAAGTTAGAGGCCAGCCTGAGCAGTTTAGGGCACTGTATTTCAAAATAAAAGTAAAGGGTTAGAAGTGTTGCTTAGTGGTAGAGCACTTGCCTAGCATGCAAACTTTAAAACTGACTGCAGTGCATATTGCTACAAATAATAAAACATAATCATTCTAAAAGTTTCAACATGAAGAAAAGGGAATTATAGGAAAATTAAATATACTTAATCCTAATATAAGAAAAGAACAACCTAACTAGTATTTTATTTTGTGTATTGTCATTTCTGTATACTTTTTGTGTAAAATTTTAAAACTACATTAAAAAGTGGGATTGTTTACTATTTTTTTTTTAAAAAAAAACTGTAGAAAAATGACTGGATGGAAGTGTGTCGTGTGTCTTTTTTTTTTTTTTTTTTTTTTTTTTTTGGTTTTTCGAGACAGGGTTTCTCTGTGTAGCCCTGGCTGTCCTGGAGCTCACTCTGTAGACCAGGCTGGCCTCGAACTCAGAAATCCGCCTGCCTCGGCCTCCCAAGTGCTGGGATTAAAGGCATGCGCCACCACCGCCCGGCGGAAGTGTGTCTTTCAGGGTTTGTTTGTAATAATCTTTTTGAAAGCCTCTGGAACTTCATTTTAATTCATTAATTAATTAATTTTACATCTTGATCACAGGACCCCCTCCTTGCTCTTCTCCCAGTCCCCCTATTATCCTCTTTCCCTTTCCTAAAAGAAGGGGAAGCCCTGCTTGGGTACCATCCTGCCCTGAGACATCAAGTTGTAGCAAGATTAAACTCATCCTTTCCTACTGAAGCCTGAGCAGGCAGTCCAGCTAGAAGACAGGAATTCAGAGGCAGGCAACGGAGTCAGAGACAACACCCACACACTCCAATTGTTAAGGGATCCACATGAAGACCAAGCTGCATATCTAGTACAAACCTGTGAGGACTAGGTCCAGCCCATGCATGCTCTCTGGTTGGTAGTTCAGTCTCTGTGAGCCCCATGGGCCCAAGTTAGTTGACTCTCTAGGCCTTGTGTCCTTGATACCTCCAGCTTATTCCATCTTATCCCACACTCTTCCCTACCACTTCCTAAGCTTCACCTGATGTTTTGCTGTAGGTCTCTGCCTCTGTTTCTATCATTTCCTAGATGAAGCCTCTTGGGAGACAGTTACACTAGGCTCCTGTCTGCAAGCATAACAGTATCATTAATAGTGTCAGGGTTTGGTTCTCTCCCATGGGATGGGTCTCAAGTTGGGCTAGTCATTGGTTGGCTATTCCTTCCATCTCTGCTCCATTTTTATCCCTGCACATCTTGTTGGCAAGACAGATTGAGTTGAAGGTTTTGTGGGTGGGTTGGTGTCCCCCTCCCTCCACTGGAAGTTTTGCCTGGATACAGGAGGTGGCCACTTGAGTCTCCAAATCCCCAGCTGGTAGGGGTCTTAGCTAAGGTCATCCTCATAGACTCTTGGGAGCCTCCCCAGTTCCAGGTCTCCAGCTAGTCCTAGAGATGCTCCCCACCCCGCACTGGTTTATATGCTCTCTCACCCTCCTCTCAGCACCTTTCCCTTTCCCTGTTTCCCTCCTCATCCATTCTCCCATCGAGTTCCTTCCCTCCATCCACCTAGAATTCAATGAAAATGAATATATAACATGAACTATAGGTGCTTTAAGAAGTAAATCACAACTGTTTCCTGGATCTCAAATGACTTAGATCAGAGTTTTTAAACACGAGACCATAGGAAACTATGTCAGAAATCTGTAGAAGCTTTAAAATCCCTGGTAAGCCTTGCTTAGAGGCTTGAAAAGGAGCCTGGAGGCTTGAATTTTCCAACCAAGAATTATCCACTGACCTCCAGGCAGGAGTAATAGCTATTTTTGCTCATGAACCTTGAAGTGCCAGGAGTCCACAGCGATCTCAGGGAGATGAGAGGGACACACTCTTTTGAGTGCCAATCCATGAAGGATTAGGACTCTGCAGGACACACTGATGAAGTAAGATCCCTAAGTTGGCTTCGGGCTCAATAGGAAAGAACTTCTAACAAGCACTGTTCAGAACAGCTGTTGATGGGAAGCCCTACAAAGTGGAAAGTGGGCCAGATCTGGAGTGAGAAGATACTGAAAGGTGTCAAGCTTAGACAGGACCGATAGGCACTGTCACTTGAATCTCTTCCTTAGCACAAGCCTGATTTTTATTTGATTTTCTAACCTAACCTACCTCTGTTACCCCTGGTGCTCATAAGAATCCATCCTCCCCTCCAACAGAGGACACATGAACAATTTGTAGAGGCGTGCTTAGTTGTCTCATCAGTGGGCAGGGCTGCTATTAGCATTGACTGCCTGGAATCCAGGATGTGGCTCAAAATCTCACAACAGGGAAGCACCTAGAACAATTATCTGGCCACAAATGTCAACAGGGCCAAAATCCACACAGGCCATGGATCAGAATTGCCATACAGGAAAATTGTAATGGGCATCCTCAAAAAGCCATCTACTTTCTAGGTAAGCTTGGTATCTTACTTCTCCTACCCTTCAGTGTCCTCATGTATGAAAGAGATGGGTTTGTTGGCATTTACAGAGCAGTTAGCACATGAACAGTTGTGTGCTATGCCTTCTAAGTATCCAGCAACCCTGATATTACTGAGTTTCCATTCTCCAAGAAGCAAACATAGAGACAGTGATTCAAATGAAAGCATTTTATGTGTAAAGTGTAGTTGACACAGTAAAAAAGGTGAAAACTTAATACCATATAAAGTGATCTACCACTAATACAAAAACAGTACTGAGAGTGGGGTTGTTGGTGTGATACACCTGACCATTTCCCACTTGAATGAACTTCCAACTTCTGTCACCAGGTCTAGGTGGAGCCTGGCCTCCGTGAACCACAGTTGCAGCAGCTTTTGTATGCAGTTGCCTTTTGTTGGGGTATTTTATCACATCAACAGAAAAGTATAGTCTTTGCTCGATATTTTTTTTTTTTAGCAAACCTGGGCCTTTTTTATTTCTATACAGTTTTTAAGATTATTTTTTCCATTTCTATAAAAAATAGTATTGGGATTTTTAACTGATGTTGCTTTGGATCTGTAGATTGTTTTTGGTAAGATGGTTATTTTCACAATATAAATTCTTCTGATCCATGATCATGGGTTGCTCAAGTTCTTAAAAGATACTTCCATACTTGGTTATGACTGTAATAGTAAAACAGCTTCAGTTGTGTATAAATCACAACTGGCAATCACCAGGTTGCATTTACCATAATAACCAAAAATGTCCTCAGACTGAATTATAAGCCTGAGGATTAATTACAAGGAGGATACCATGACTAAGAAACAGGTTCGGATGAGAAATTCTGACAGAAATTTGTTTCAATGACCAGTAAGATAGCTCAGCAGGCACAAGAACATCTTAAAGACTGCAGATGACCTGAATTTGATCCCTGAAACTCAAAGTAGAAGAGAATTCACTCCTGAAGGTTGTCCTCTGACTCCCACACACATAGTATGACATACATACTTATGTGTTCATGCGTGCACATGGATGTGCATACACACAAGTTTGTGTATAAGCATATATAATATATATAATAAAAATTTGAATATTTAAAAGGGTTTTAAAATAAGATTGAGTTTGACAGCAATATTTTTTCTGGCTTATAGTTTAATAAACGGCATGTTTCTAAGTTATTCCAAACCAAGCACATGTGCCAAATATATACAAGAAAACTCATTTTCTACTAAAGCCGTTTTTGGTGAGCTTGAGAGCACAAGCTACTCACTCCTCTGATGGGGCCGAACAGGAACATCTTTGTTTCCATAATACCACCCATGGCTCAGAAGTACAGCTTTTTAAAGGACTTAATTGTAACTGACAAGGCTCTGATTTTAGCTACATCTCTTGACCACTGTTCAGAAAGATAATTTTTCCCAACAGATTTCTAATAGGAAAGAATGTGTTTACCTGGCAGAACTATCCTGGAATGTTCCATGGGATGGCATCCCTTCCATTCTCCCCACCCCACACACCCCTTCTAGAGCAGACTTAGTTTGAGAGGCAGTTCTGTGAGATTACACTGTTAGAGCTTGGAGGGGTATACTTAGTTTTATTCAAGCATCAATTCTGGCTTTAAAAACTGAGAAAGCTTCTCTCCCTTGGAAGCTTTGTCTCCCACATTCTGGCTTTAATCTCAGACAAGCCAGTCTCTAAGGATTGCTCTCATTCTTCTATGAGAGACATAAATGCCTTAAGTATATCTACTCCAAAACGTTCTGAAAGGAAACACCTCTGGGCCAATCTCTTGTTTTGTTTTTTTGTTTTGTTTTGTTTTGTTTTGAGCCCTAGATGAATCAGAAGCATGGGCAGAGAGAGATGGAATTTTTTCCATCGAGCTGAGCTGCCTCATGAAGAAAGCTGCCCCAAAGAGTTAGTTTCACCACCATCCTGTATGGACAACACAAAAAATTATGGGAATACATTATTATCATGCCGGGCGGTGGTGGCGCATACCTTTAATCCCAGCACTTGGGAGGCAGAAGCAGGCAGATTTCTGAGTTCAAGAGTTCGAGGCTAGCCTGGTCTACAGAGTGAGTTCCAGGACAGCCTGGGCTACGCAGAGAAAGCCTGTCTCCAAAAAAACAAAAAAAAATAATAATTATTATCACAATTGATTTCCGGGCAAACTGACTTTTAATTCATATATGTGCATCTATGTGTTTGGGCTTGTCACTTGCTGTGACTATGTGAGCATGAAGAAAAGCAAAAGATATTAGTAGGAACTGATATTAGTAGGATGTTAGTGGGAACTGATGAAGAAATTAGGTGGGAACAAAGAAGAAAGTAATAAGTAGTCCAAAATAATAAAAATGATGATGATGATGATGATAACAATAATAATAAAACCTACAGTTACACAAATTATGTGTGGTATGATCCCATGCATGAATAAATGATAATCCAAATGTTAATACTCATTACATCTGATGGTTGCACTTTGGGTAGCTTTCTTTGCTTCACTGTCCTAACCTGTGCTCCTCTTGAGGATTAATTAGAAGTGGAATTTAGAACCAGAGAGAGAAATACAAAGGTAATTTCAGTATATGGATGGATTTCCAGTTGCTTATTGCTACATGCAATCAGAACTCACTTCTGATGAACTTCATAAAATGTACTTCAAAATTAATCTCCCAGAGGACCTGTTGAATAGGACTATGCCAGGAGCAAATTCTGCACGTTTCCAAGTTGCGCAACCAATGGAGTTCCAGCTTCACAAGAGAGCATAGTTATCTTGCATTTAAAACAACATGTAGTGGAGTATGTCTGCTGTGCTGATCAATCTTGACTACAACTTGCTAAGATTTAGAATTCAACTGAGGAGACAAACCTCGGAAGGAACGTTCTAGATGGAGTTAAATGAGGTAAGAGTATCCACACCCTGACCCCAGTGTGGGCAACACCAGTGCATGGATTGATCCTGAACTGAATAAAAATGGAGAATCAAGCTGATCATCAGAATCCATCTCCGTTTGCTTCCTGGCTACAGATGCCATGTGACCAGCCATCTCAAGCGTCTGCCTCCATGATTTCTATGTCAATGTCTGTGCCCTTAAGCTGTGAGCCAAAAAGAAACCCTTCCTTCCAATAATTTGGTTTTGTTAGGTATTTTGTTATAGCCATGAGAAAAGTAACTACTTGATGTTTTTTAGGGCAACCAGAAAGCAGAGAGATGGAGGAAGGTTCTAGGGTCATGATACACCCTTAAAAGAAACACATTCCAATTATTGTTATTGTCTGAATATAAAACATCCCCATAAACTCCTGTGTTGAACATTTGGTAATGTCAGCTTACAGTGCCTAGATAGTAGCTAGCTGGAGGAAATGGATCTTGAGGGTGTTAACTCTTCCTGATCCTCCATCTTATAACAAGTCTGTAAAAGCTCCTGTAGAATGTCTCCCCATTTTGATAGCCTGGTAGTACCTGAAACTGGGAACCAGAATAAATGTTTCCTTCTTGGGGAGCTTCTGTTAGGCCTTTTGTTGTCATAGTATAAAAGTAACCAACAAACCCATCTAGTTATGAGCTTATCAATGGGTTAATCTACAGATGAGGTCAACACTTTCATGCACCAACTACTCAAAACTGGATACAAAGCTTTCAACATATGAATCTTTAGGGTAAACACTTCATATTAAACCATAACAGGTTGTCTGGAAAGTCAAAACAACAGAGATAACAAAAGGACTACTGGTTGGTAAGTGAGGAGAAGTAGGGACTGGGGGACAAACAGCACAGGGGAACTTTAGGACAGTATAATTAGTCTGCAATACTGCATAGTGAACATATGCCATAACATCCCAACACAGAGAGTATGCAGTGTTGAGAGTGAGCTGCAGTGTGCACCAGGGACTTTAGACCTTAAGTCCTTGATGATGTTAATGTAAACTGTAACAGTGTGCCCCTGTGGTACCAGGTACTGCCGGTGACAGCTGTGAAAGGGTATGTCACACAAGTATGCTGTGACCTAAAACTTCTGTTTTAAAACGCCATTTGAAAAGCTTCCTACTCAACAAAAATGAATGGCAACAAAAGTCAAGGTTTCATGTTTTAATTAAGAGGCCTTTACCATAGTAGTATAGTAGATTCTGTTGTAATTCTCCAAGGGAGGGGGGAAACCTTGCAGGTCAATATTCTGTAGATTCTTTCTCAGAATGTTAATAGAAAACCCTGAGTAGCAATCAAAATTCACTCATAAACTATGTGCAAGCTGAAACACTCAGCTGCAGGGCAGCTTAAGTGCTTTGCACATGTAAAAAGATCAGCTGATTGGTCACAGGCTTGGTTCTCTGCCTGGCACAGAAATATTGGTGGCAACAGCAGCAGCATTTCTCACAGAGGATCATCTTTTTATTGCTCACATATGAGTCACTCTAGACATTGGAATAAAAACACAGTGGCTCTTCCTAAAAGAAAGAATTGCAGCATACCTTAATGCATAGATAACAAGATCAGAAATACTCAATTGTACACAAATGGAAAACAGAGTCTCTTTAGAATCGCAGTGTAATCAGGACAGAGAATGAAAATGGCACAATCCTTTCCCTTGCAAGGATGAATGTGATTAAATGTGCATTTGACTAAGGAGATCTGCATCACTAACCTGCCCCCATATGTTCCACCTGTAGCTGTAGTGTCCAGTTATCCCAAACATTTAAAACCTTCCATATTAGACTAGGTCCCAAATACAGCATCTCTTTTTGCTTTCCTAGTACAACTAGAGCAGATGGAACTTTGATCTTTCATAAATGCTTTTCATATTACCTGTCTTAAATTGTTTTAGTTAGACTTAAGCTCATTCTTACTGACATAGCTTACTTATGGGGCATCTTCTCCTATTCGCTCAGTTTCACTATTTCATAGGTGAAAATTTGAGCTTGATACCTTTTTTCTAAACAGCCATTTTCTCCCTACTCTCCACTGAAAAATTCTTGCATTTCTTTGCCCAGATGATTCTTACAATTTCCTTTATCATGGGTAAATTTCTAGTTATTCATCATAATGTACATACATTTTATTTATTGTATATAATGTCATTTAATATCTTTTCAAGTAGCTTTTAAAAGCAGATTTCATTGGATTCTCTTTTATGAAATTGTCTTTTAATATCATTTTGTTTCTTCTTTTCCAATCATGATATCTTTCATTTCTTTTTCTGATCATATACCACCAGCTAAACCATTTAACATAATATTCCATAAAAATGGCTAAAATACAGGTTCTTGTCGCATCCTTATCTTGTAAATATGGTTGTTTAAAACTCTTAAGTAGAGATAAAAGACATCGGTTGAATTAAACAATTGGAAAAACAGAGCATTGTTAACATGAAAAAATTCTGGAATCAGCATCTTCAAATGAACCTTCTGTGAGGCAGAACACCAGTGGTGTGGAGCCCCAGCTGTTGAAGGCCCAGATTCTAACTTTGGTTACACAGTCATTCCTTGCGCACTGTGTCTCTGACCAAATACTCTGTGACTAACAGATAAAGCCTTTGTGGGTGTATTAGTACACCCTGATTTCCATGAGCAAAAAGACTAAAAATGTCATTAGACAGCATCTGAGACCTATAGCTGACACTTTTCTGCTTTGCAGTAACCTTTCTTCTTAATATTTCAATGTATTTGAAGAGTGCTTAGAGTGATGACTTTTTCTATTCCTATAAAACATTCATCAAACTGTTACCACATCAGAACCTGGATTTGGGGATAACCTAAATCTGTGTTCCCAGGACATAGTTGCTTTTCTTTCTTTCTTTCTTTCTTTCTTTCTTTCTTTCTTTCTTTCTTTCTTTCTTT
>NW_021627142.1:0-7788 GCF_004785775.1 Grammomys surdaster | reverse complement strand
TCTCTGAGTTTATGCTGCTGCTTTGGATGGTGCAGTGGGTAAGAAATACAAATGAGACCTCGAACAAAATCAACAGCATCATCTGGCTCAGTATGACACATTACAGAAGCAGCTGCTCTTGAGCCCATCGAACGACCTAAAATCAATTAAACTCAATTAGAAATATAAACATTTACATACAATAGTAGTGGTGGTATGGTAAAATTAGATTTACCACTCATATTTATGGAGGAAAAAAAAAATCACAACTCAAAAAAGTGTTAACCAACAAATTCTAGTCGTCTTAATGGAAACCTACAGTTTTATTTTATTTATTTTTTTTTTTTTACCTACAGTTTTATTAAAAGCTAAAAACTGATCTGGCTTAAGCCAAATTTTAAAAAGAAGCAATTCTTTTTCTCAATACTTAAAAGAGTGAAGAAATTATTTTTCAATGAATCAACTTTAAGAGTAATAAAATGCTATAAAAGGAACCTTATAAAACACAAATGCTTTAAATCTGCTTTAAGCATATAAAATACTTTATAATAAAGTATCAAAGTTATATATCAAAATAAAATAACTATTAACTTCTTGTTATCAGTTTTAATATTATAATTTATACTTACCTCCAAGAAAAACACCAGCAAGTTTGTATTCTCCTGAGGTCTTCAGGTAACTCTAGGTAAATCAACCAAAAAGAAATTATCGCCTCTTCTCATATCATATGCCACCAGACAGTCTTACCATTACTGATATATAAAAGAATTTATGTGAAGACAACTGTATAAATTTTACAGATTTTTTTCCTCTCTGGGTCATATATTCACTATTAATACTTATGTTGGTTAATATGTCAGGGAAAAAATTAATTTGCCTTTAAAAAAATATTCAAACAGTATACTATTGGGATACTATCTGGGAATGGAGTCGTGTGAGAATTCTGAGTGCTTGTGAGAAAACAAAACAAGAGTCGTGTGACATCAGTTTCTTCAAAACAGAATTGTTCTTGAAATGTGTTTTTATGCTTCTCCTAGGTATAACAGATAGGAGTGGGTTTATTTAAGCAATTATTCATGTACCTCTACAGAAAAACATGCTCTTGCCATGTATAGCTTGTCCTGGTAATTGAACTCCTTATTCATGTGATTCTTCTTAACCCTCAAACTATAAACTGCCTGATGCTCTAAATAAAGTTGGTTATTGCATGAGACATTAGTCTGCCTAATTTATCAGCTCCTAGTTCCCACTGCCTCTAGAGTGGTAAATGGCACCAGGGACCTGAAGTCAGCTATGAGGTAAGAGAGTGGAGACCCTCACAGAAGGAGATAGTATAACAGGCAGAAACCAGGGAAAGCTTTGCCTTATGTCGAAGAGCCTGTGCTTAATTTCTTAAAGAAAGGAGAAGCCTAAGTATCAAAATCACAATTACTAGATTTCTTGCAAGTTGTTTATGATCATAATCCCTGATTTCCAGGAGGAGGAACTGTAGATGAAGTATGGGAGAGTCTAAAAGAATACTGAAAAAGCATATAAACAGGGAGGAAAGATCCTTTTTCAATTTTGAGTCACTTGGGCATTGATTCAAATTGTTACTACAATACTTAAGGACGATAAGGAGGGTATTTAATCATGACAAAGAGATGGCTGATGCCTTGAATTGATATAAACTGGATGACTAAACCTTAAAATTGACAAAAGAGGAGAAAAGAAGGAGGTTTTCCTTGTGGAAGTGAAATCGAAAATTATAAAATGGCACGAACTAGGCCAGTGAGGGTTCCCTCAGCTCCCTTACTGCAGTATCCTTTAGATACATATCCTCCATTGCCTGAAAACTACAACTTAAGCAAGCTAGGGAAAAAGTACCTCATGTACCCATCTCTCTTTGGCCACATAAGTTGCGCTTGTTATTTCCAGTGCAACTTCAGCAAAATTAAAATGTTTTATTAATTATGCACTAACAAATCTATTTAAAATTCTAGAACAAAAGACAGTGTTGGACAGTCCTTTCACATTATTTTGAGTGGCAAAGGAAACACTATTTGAATCCAGACTAAAAGAACCATTTGTGTATTAAGTGTAACCTTTGCTGCCTTTAACTTATTTCCCTCACTAAATTGTCTCGTACAGGTATTATAGCACAGAGAATAAACCTCTGGAATGGATTTATTTACACAGTAAAGGCCATAAGATACTGCTTACCTTACTGTCCTTGCTCAATTAATAAATAAGAGAAAGACCCGATGTCAGCAATTAATCATATGGGTCTCTTTTTTCAAGCTATTTGCTAGAATTCTCTGATCAATATAATAATTAATAGTACCAGACTTAGTTTGGATCTCTTTTCTTAGTGGTCAAGTATTACTTAGTATTATAATTTGCTTGCATATAGGATACTCACTAATTAAATGACTAATTAGATTTATCTAAAACATTTCAAATCAAAACCATTCTGGACATCCTACTATTAAAAAATAAAACAGGGAAATGTCAGAACACAGTTCAAGGATTGAGTCATGTGACAATTCTGAGTGCCTGTGAGAAAACTCCAGGACAACAAGGTAAGACTAGAGTTTCTTCAAAAACTGTTGGAATGTGTTTTATGCATTACTCCCAAGTGTGGAAGATAGATGTGAGATTACTTCAGCTTTTGTTATTCATATACCTCGATGAAAAACAGATTTTTAGCCGGGCGGTGGTGGCGCACGCCTTTAATCCCAGCACTTGGGAATCAGAGACAGACGGATTTCTGAGTTCGAGGCTAGCCTGGTCTACAGAGTGAGTTCCAGGACAGCTAAAACTACACAGAGAAACTCTGTCTTGAAAAACCAAAACAACAACAACAACAACAACAAAAAACGGATTTTTGCCACATGTGGTTTGTCTTTGTTATTGAATAGCATACTCATGTGATGCTTCTTAACTCTTAAAAGTATAAACTTAAGAGTATATACTATAAATAAAGCTGGTTATTGCATAAGATTTTAGTCTGCCTCATTTTTAGGTCCCATTCTTCCAGGTTCATGCCACCAAATAAGATATAAACAGTAAACCTGATAAAGGAAAAATTATTTTCTTAAAGCTAGAAATTTCAAATTTGATGAAAATAGCATCCAATGTAAATAATTTAAAAGAAATTCAGCATTGTCCTTTTTCCAGGACTTTTAATTCATGCTTATAAACAACATAAAAAGATGGTATATTTGTTATATGCATATTATAGTCCATTTACACCTCTAGCTTGCCAAAGCTATATTCTAAATATAGTTAATTATTTCAGTGAGTTTCTTGAGCAGCAGCATGAAAGAACCCTTACAATGTCAACATTCATCTCCATGAAAACAAACTGATTACAGAAAAAGAGACATATGAACATTAAATAACCTCCAGGTACTGCCAAGTTTCCAAGGATACTCATTAAGGTATTTTTATCTAAATGTTAAATAAGACAACAAGGTATCTTAAATTTATGAAGAATTTTAATCAGAACCTGATTATAGGTAAATGTATTTTTTCTTACCAAAACTGCTTTATATGCCTTAATTCTATGTACAATATTAAGGCCTTTGCAAGTAAATCTCAGGCAAAAAAACCCGTGAGATGCAAGATGGGATGCCAGTGACATCAAATGAGGAAGATTCATATCTCCTGATGCTCCATGTGTAAGAATTATTCCATATGCTATGTTCTTGTTAGGTACCAAACAAACGGCATCCAGTAATTTACTTCCAAAAGGTATTTTTAATTTAACCTAAAATTCGAGAGAATAAAAGTATCAAATTATTTCCTTGACTATTTAAACACCTGAATAAATATACATATTGTTTTGTAAGACTTAAGACTGAATGCATGGCCTCTATACAAGTCATATTTACAGTATTTAAGAAATATTTCCTGTCATGTGCTTTAAGTGCTAGTGTATTAACTCATGTATGTATTCCTTATAATTCTATGAGGCAATTACTATTATTCCTACTTTACAGATAAGACATAGCAGATTAAGTAATTTGCTTGGTTACATAGCTATTAGCTAAGAATCAAGTCAGGTTCTTGTCCTGGAATCGTTACTCTGCAATTCTAATTCTATTCTGCCTCTTCTGTGCAAACTGAAAACAAGGCTATTATACAGAAATGATGATTAACCCATTCTCCTACCTCCCAGAAGTTAACCAGAAAATACTTTATATATGAAAATATCTTACCTCTGTATGACTCATTTTCACTGTTGAAAAATAAACATAAGGTGCATTACATCTGAGAAGCAAAGGGCATCCCCCTGAAAAGAAGATTCTGTTGTAAAAGGTCAGTTGTGAGACATGGATATGACCCAAAAACTATGAATGAGCACATTCAAAAGCTGAAATAAACACAATTAGAAATTAGCTCTTTACACACTTGTATCTCTGTACATATTTATTACTCAATCATATGTTACTTTCAAGATTTTTATAAGCACTCAAAACTAATTACAGGAGCTATAAGATAAAGCAAATTTGATACTTTGACATAGAGGCCTTAAAGTAGTTATTACAAAACAAGATGCTGTACCTTTAGAAAAATATTTTTGAAATATATTTGTAAGAATCTTCATTCTTGCCGGGCGGTGGTGGCGCACGCCTTTAATCTCAGCACTTGGGAGGCAGAGACAGGCGGATTTCTGAGTTCGAGGCCAGCCTTGTCTACAGAGTGAGTTCCAGGACAGCCAGGGCTACACAGAAAAACCAAAAAAAAAAAAAAAAAAAAAAAAAAAAAATCGGATCTTCATTCTTTACCACCCCAACTTAATTTGAATATATCTACTAAATAATTTTTTCATCATTCCTTTTTTGATACAGTCTCAACAATTTTCAATTCAACTTCCCTTAAGATATTAAATCATTTTCACCATTTCATTTTCTCTCTTTCATGTAACAGAAGTCCTTGTCATGTGATTCTATTGACTCTGGGTTTGGCTCCTGGAACATTCCAAAGTGCTATTTCTGAGTTAAGCTATGGCAGATTCCAAGAAATTTGAACTGATTTTCACTGTGACCCACAGAGAAAATCTATCCCAGGATTTTTTTTCATTTTCAACCAGAATCCCACAATAGAGTTTCAGAAAAATTTAAAGCCAAATTAAAGCCTAGAACCCAGTCTAAGTCACAATTGAGCTGAAGAACCATAAGCAATAAAAGCCACTATAATTTTTGTGATCCCTTTTTACTGTGAGAGCTTTCATTTTTCAGAATATCACTGGCATGAGAATTTTTTTTAAAGATATATTTATTTTTATGTGAGTACACTGTGGCTGTCTTCAGACACACCAGAAGAGGGCATCAGGTCTCATTACAGATGGTTGTGAACCATGTGGTTGCTGGGAATTGAACTCAGGACCTCTGGAAGAGCATACAGTGCTCTTAACCACTGAGCCATCTCTCCAGCCCCAGCTTGAGAATTTCTATTATCATCTATATGCTTTCATCAGCATTTACTTATTCAGTAGGTAACAGTAACATAGTTCAAAGCTCAAAAGATAACAGGAATATATTATATTGTCTCATTTCACTTTTGCCTTGCATTCAGAATCCCTCTCAAGGCAACCAGGATTACTTGCTTCTTGTGACTCTTTTTAGCAGATATACTTACAGGTGTGTAAGTACATTTGCAAGGAAAATTCATGGAAAGAAAATGCTGCATCAAATAATCTGTAGTTTTAAAAACTAATTTTAAGAACCGGCAACACATACATTTATTATTCTTTGTGCTGAATGTACATGTGTGCAAGTACATATGTATGTGTGTGTGTGTGTCTACATGTGGAGGCCAGAAATGAACATCAGGTATTGTCCTCTATCACTCTTGTTTATTAAAACAGGGCCTCTCACTGAACTTGGAGCATAACAATTTGAGTAAGCTGGCTGGCCAGCCAATAAGCTTTAGATATCTGCCTATTTGGGCTCCTCTAGTCTAGGCCTGGCTTTTAAATGGATGCATCAGATCCAAAGACAAGAGTCTTAGCTTTTATAACAGGTTCTTTCTCAGCTAAACCATTTCTCCAGGTCCCAATACAAAATTCTAAAACAAAAATGTATATAGTGAGGTCTTATCACACTTTCTTTAGTATTAAATTCCTTACTACCTTCCAGAAGCAACCACTGGCTAACTTGTGTATATATATGTTTCCTCATGTCGTGTTCATCCCACCCCAACCCTGTTGAGCCTGGTGGTTATTAATCTAGCTATTAAAGTTTTGAAAGAGAAGCAGATGAAGGAATTATGGCTTTAGGGCTCTTATTTTCGTATGTGTATTCTTACAATTAACTGCTGTGGCTCCTCCAGCTTAAAAAAAAATTCTTTGTCAAAATAAGCCTCTTTCTTGTCTTTTAAATTTGGGGAATCACTCAATCACTCAAGAGAATGAAATGAGGAAACTAATGGAAATACCTTACTGCTCCTTAAAAAGACTTAAACTAACACATTAGTCTTCCACCTCTATCCACATCAATGCACTTACCATTCTAGTTCCCACTATATCAAGTACTGCCAGTTTCTGTGTGCTTTGAAGGCTATAATTTATTCAGACTAGTTTTATTGCCCCTTCCCCCCCCCCCCCCCGCTGGTTTAGCCACTGCTCTTTAGAGTTCATTATTCAACTATTAATATTTCCAAGGTCTGGGCTGGAGAGATGGCTCAGTGGTTAAGAGCACCGACTGCTCTTCCAGAGGTCTTGAGTTCAATTCCCAGCAACCACATGGTGGCTCACAACCATCTGTAATTGGATCTGATGCCCACTTCTGGTGTGTCTGATGTCAGCAACAGTGTACTCATATAAATAAAATAAATCTTAAAAAAAAAAATATTTCCAAGGTCTCTTTCCCAGTGACTTTGTCCCTCACCTGGCAAAAGCCAGGTTGGGGGTGCATGACTATAATCTCGGGATTTGAAAGACAGAAAGGAGAATCACTGCAAATTGAGACCAGCCTCGGCAAGACCCTATCTCAAAAACAAAACAAACAAAAACAAAACTAAACACAAAACAAAAAAGAAAAAAACAAAGAACTCTTTTCTGTAATTTTAATGGGATTTCAGAACACAGTACAATTAGACACGTTTTTAAGTTAATATCAACCTGAGAAGCTCTTCTAGATTAACCTGGGATTTTAAAGGAAAACTTGCCTCTTCTCCAGACTTCATTATGAACTTGTTCTATTGCTTCAGTAACACCGAAAATGTCCCATATGCTAAAAGCTCAAAGCAACTGGTATCTCACACCCCCCCCCCCTTCTTTTAGATAAGGGAGGACTGAAGCCTGCCTGGCTCAGCCTCAGAGTCTTCCACAGCAGATGGAAACACTGCACCGACCCGGTAGAAGCAAGGTGACGACTGATGACACAAAACAAATATAGCTAATTCGGTACGGGGTTCAAACGTCGTGGACAATCAAGCGTACAGTTTTGGGGGGGAGGGGCTACTTATACTCACAAGATAGTATTTTATGGTCGTAGCTTCCACAAAGCTCCCAAAACACCACGGCCACCGGACTTCCAGTTAAAAAAAAATAAACATTTACTCATTGTCTGTTAAGTCTGCAGCACTACCTAGGCTGTCACCGCGCGAACAAAGTTGTGAATTCTAGTATTGCCGGGGTCGACCCACCAAACGATCAAAAAAATCCAAACCCGAGGTTAGAGGTCGACAGGAACCGTCGTTTATTCGCTCAACGAACGCGCTTGTCCCGGGCCGGGCAGCCGCCTGGGTGGCGAACCTCACGTCTGGGAGAAGACTTAGCTGCCGTCACCACCGACAGCTCACGACAGTCGCCGCGGCCCG
>NW_021627141.1:0-9339 GCF_004785775.1 Grammomys surdaster | reverse complement strand
AGAAAGAAAGAAAGAAAGAAAGAAAGAAAGAAAGAAAGAAAGAAAGAAAGGAAGGAAGGAAGGAAGGAAGGAAGGAAGGAAGGAAGGAATAAATAAATATGAACAGTGAATGCTACATTTCCCCTCCCTAGAACCCCCATCCCATCACCCCTCCTCCTTTATGCTTTTATACCATTTTGATTACATGAATGTATTAAGGTCAGTTCTAGGTTGAGGGTCTAGCAATGCAATAGATGCAAATAGCCAAGGAACAAGCAAGACAATAAACAAACAGTCAAAGAAAAAAGCAGGCATTACACCCAATTATGTAAACACTCCTGTGATCACTGTTTCTAAGGGCTTATCAGGATGACCAAAGTATCTGAGCCTACTTCCCTGTCCTATCCCAAAGTCATTTTCATGTCTGAAGCCTACTTCCTTGTTCTAGCCTAAATTTAGATTCCTGTCTGAAATTACTTCTTTGTTCTAGCCTAATGTCAGATTCCTGCCTGAAGCCTACTTCCTTGTCCTTGGCCCATGTCAGATTCTTGCCAAGCAGACCAAAAAGCTCTCTGCCTCTCCCCCTTTTTTATCTCATTAACAAAACTGAGCCTGTCTTAGGTCATTCTGACAAGAATGCCATCCTTATCTGTCATGGAATATACATCATCAAAAACCATGCACTTCTGTCTTAGGTTGGCAAGGCTCTGTGCAGAATCTTACCTGTCCTTGACTTGCCAGCCTCCTTTTGTATTAGTGCCCTGGGTATCACAGAACCTTGGTATTCTAAAAATAGCTTGCAAGTACTGGAAGAAATGAGTCAGGCTTTAAGCAGAAGCAAGAGGGTAGTGGGCTTGATTATTGCTGGTATAACAGTTGTAATTACATTAATTGCTAGCACCACTGCTTCTGCAATTGCTTTGACACAAAGGGGTAGTTGAGAAGTTGACTGTATTTATATTTCCAGTACTGGGCACAGTAATCAGTAGAGGAGGAAACGAGTGTGTTATTTGCAATATTTGTGTGGAATAAGGTATATACTGCCCAGAAGTGCTCCCATCTGCTCAGCTCACCTGGTTTGGCCCTAGCTAGAAAGAACAGTCTTTCCTAAGGGTTTCTTACTTTTATTTTTGTGACTATATCCTTATCCGTGGGTTTACCAGTCATGGGCTAGAGAATAGAAATGAAAAACAAAATAGGAATCCATCACATCTGCAGACACCAAACCCAGACACTATTGCTGAAGCCAAGAAGTGCTTGCTGTCCCCTGAGAGGCTCTGCTAGAGCCTGACCAATACAGATGCAGATGCTTGCAGCCAACCATATGAGCCTGGGGGCCCCAATGGAGGAGTTAGGGGAAGGACTGAAGGAGCTGAAGGAATTTGCAACCGCATAAGAACGACAACAATATCAACCAAGCGGACCCCACGGAGCTCCCAGGGACTAAACCATCAACCAAAGAGTACACATGGAGGGACCCATGGCTCCAGATGAATATATAGCACAGGGTAGCCTTGTCAGATATCAATGGGAGGAGAGGCCCTTGGTCCTGTGAAGGCTCCAAGCCCCAGTGTATGGGAATACAAGGGCAGTTAGGCAGGAGTGGGTGGGTGAGTGGGAGAGCACCCTCATAGAAGCAGGGGTAGAGGGAATGGGATAGGGGGTTTGAGGAGGGGAAACATGGAAGAGGGATAACATTTGAAATGTAAATAAAGAAAATAACCAACAAAAAAAAGATTTTCAGAATCTTAAAATTCCTACCTAATTTGCCTTATTTTACTACATTTTAGAATCTCCTGATATCTACTTTACTGATTTTTGTCTAGGGTACTTTGCTATAGTTAAAAGTTTGAGTGAGGGAGTAGAGATATGGCTCAGTGGCTAAAAATGCTTACCACCCAAGTCTAGCCAAGTTGGTGAAGCTATGGGTTAAATAACAAAATAAGGTGGAGAACAGTAGAGGAAAACACCCAACACTGACCTCTGGCTTTCACACAGGTACTCACAAGAGAACACACATATGAATATGCATATCCACATGCCCCACACAGATATACATTCAGGAGGATGAAATGTGACAGAATATGGTTACTCCATCATACCTGGGACTAGAACTCACAAACCCTAGATTTTCATTTTTAACTTTTATAAAGATGAAATTACCATCAACCAAGACAGAGAGAACACTGGATCAATAGGACTAAACACAATCTTCATTAGTTCAGCTTTTCTCTGTTAAGTCTAAAATATCTACTATTCAAAGAATTAGTATTGACTAGGTAAGAATTCAGCAAGGATATCTGGGCTGGTGATGTGAGTTTGAGTGCAATATAATATACAAAATGCCATTGTAGCTGTGATATTGAAAGAATAAAATACTGGTGCAGGAAATAAAAGAACAATCAAATGCAACTGAGAAGCAGAAATCAGTAGGATGTGAGTGAAGCCAAAAGTCTGTAATGTCACAGAAACCAATCGAAGAAAAAGGGATTGAGACAAAAGGAAGCCATTACCTATGTGAAATTCAGCTAATTAGTGGTGATATTTGTTAGCTGAATATAGAATGGGATTTCAAAATGTAGAATGAGAAAAACCTAAGTATAAAGGATTTATTTCAGCTGAGAGCTCAAAGATGTGTTTTACTCATTGTGGAGTGCATGTCAGAGGGAAGCAGTTCACTGTCAGAGCAGCCGGAAGGCAGAAAGGCTGTGTATAGGAAGAAATCAGGGCAAGACTCGGGCCCCAAAGATTTCCTTTCAATGGCTTCCCCACCTCCTACAGGCCCCACCATTTCTTCTTCTTTTTCTTTTCTGTTATCCTTCTCTCATACAATACATCCTGACTGCAGTTTCCCCTCCCTCTACTCTCCCCAGTGACAACCCCACTCAGATCCACTCCTCTGTTTCCCTTTAGAAAAGAGCAGGCATCCCATGGTTGTATACCAAATAGGTCAAGACAAGATAAAATAAAACTAAGCACGGATCCAAATGGTCAAGGCTGGGCAAAGCAACCCAGTAGGAGGTAAGGGGGTCCCAGGAGCCAGTGAAAGACTACTCCCACTGTGAGGAGTTTCATAACAGCGCCAAGGGAACAATCACAGCATATGCAAAGGACCTATCATAGACCTAGTCTGGGTCTGTGATTGCCAGTTTAATCTCTGTGAGCCTGTATGAGCCCTGCTTAGTTGATTTCATGGGCCATGCTCTCCAGGTATCCTCAATTCCTTTGCCTTCTACAGTTCCCTACAAGGTCCCGCCAGCTCTGGACAGGTACCACAATTTCTGACTTTTCTTCACCTCCAATGCCAATATTTATGGACCCATTAAGGGATTAGCCCAAAGTATTAGTCAGGGTTTCTATTCCTGCACAAATATCATGACCAAGAAACAAGTTGGGGAGGAAAAGGTTTATTCAGCTTACACTTTCCACATTGCTGTTCATCACCAAAGGAAGTCAGGACTGGAACTCAAGCAGGTCAGGAAGGAGCAGCTGATGCAGAGGCCAGCAAGGGATGTTACTTACTGGCTTGCTTCCCCTGACTTGTTCAGCTTGCTTTCATATAGAACCCAAAACTACCAGCCCAGGGATGGCATCACCCACAAGGGGCCCTCCACCCTTGATCACTAATTGAGAGAATGTCTTACAGCTGGATCTCATGAGGCATTTCCTCAACTGAAACTCCTTTCTCTGTGATAATTCCAGCTTGTGTCAAGTTGACACACAAAGCCAGACAGTACAATTGACCCCTTGTCAACTTGACACACAAACACATCACTATAAAGTCTCAACCCTTACTTCCTTATTCATCCCCAAGATCTAAATAACTTTAAAAGTCCCACAGTCTTTGCAAATTCTTACATATTAAAATTTCAACCCCTTTAAAATATTCAATCTCTTTTAAAATTCAAAGTCTTTTTACAATTAAGTCTTTTAACTGTGAGCTCCACTAAAATACTTTCTTCCTTCAAGAGGGAAAAATATCAAGGCACAGTCACAATCAAAATCAAAATCAAACTCCAACTGTCCAATGTCTGGGATCCACTCACAGTCTTCTGGGCTCCTCCAAGGGCTTGGGTCACTTCTCCAGCCCTGCCCTTTTTAACACATATGTTTTCTTCTCAGCTCCAGCTGCCTGTACTCCACTGCTGCTGCTGTTCTTGGTGATCATCTCATGGTACTGGCATCTCCAAAACACTGCTGTTTTCCACTGCAACTAGGCTTCACCAATAAATAACCTCTCATAGACTCTCTTCATGGTGCCAAGCCTCATCTCTTTTGCATGATCCCTTCAGTCCTGGGCCATCAACTGCAACTGAAGCTGTGCCTTCACCAATGCCCTTTCATGGCCTCTCACAGTGCCAAGCCTCAGCTGCTCTTCATGACTCCTTTATGCCTTCACAACCAGTACCATCTGGGTGACTTACAAATTACCGAGTCCAGCCACAGCATGAGGTACACAACCTTGGCTTTCTCTGGAACACAAACTCTTTGTGCTCTCAGAAAACATTTCCCAGAATATTTCTCCTCAGTGATGCTGGTCTCTTCTTAATCACCACTAATTTCTTAGCTCCAGCTAACCAACATCAATAGTCCCAGAAATCCAAAAGTTTTGCTTTAGTAGTTCTGGTATCTTGTTAATCACAGCTGATTCTTCAGCCCCAGCTAACCAGAACCACAGAATCTTCATAATAAAAATAGCAACAGCCCCAATAAGAGTGTTTAATCTTCCCTCTGAAATTTCACAAGCCAGGCCTCCATCTCCTGCACTGTTCTCAACATTATCTTCCAAGCTCCTACAGATCATCCTATGGAGCTCTTAACATTCCAATGGCTCTTCTAGCTCAAAGTTCCAAAGGCTTTCCACAATCCTCCCCAAAATATGGTCAGGTTGTCACAGGAATTTCCCACTACACTGGTACCAATTTGTCTTAGTCAGGATTTCTATACCTGCGCAAACATCAGGTCTAAGAATCAAGTTGGGGAGGAAAAGGTTACACAAGCCTGGAACATCCCTCCATGGCCTCTGCACCAGCTCCTAATCTGCTTGAGTTCCACTCCTGACTTCCTTTGGTGATCAACAGCAATGTGGAAGTGTAAGCTGAATAAACCCTTTCCTCTCCAACTTGCTTCTTGGTCCTGATGTTTGTGCACAAATACAAACCCTGACTAAGACACCCATGAATTAGGTCAGTGGATTTTTGTTACTAAAAGGAGAGAATAGGTGGCAGGGGAAGAAAAGTGAAGTTAGTTTCAGGGAAATGACAGTAAAAGTGTTCTGAGAAATGATTCGATAATGGATTTATTTTTAAACAATGGTGCTGTGGAGAGAAGTGAGAGGTATGAAGTGATTCCTAGAGGAAATGATTGCTGTGATTTGAGTGTTTGTGTCTCTGGGATGTTTGTGTTGGAGTAAAGCCCAATGCATTAGTTTTGAGAGGAAGAGTCTTAAGGAGATATTAATATGGGATGCTCATGAATTGATTATAGCCTTTATTAAAGGGTCGGAAGTAGTTCGTTAACCTGTATGTTGTGTCCCATGAGGAAACAGAAAGAAGGCAGTACATGTGAGGGACAGGCTCACACTGAACTTGCGAAGTGCCCAGAGCTTGGATTTCACAGCCTCCAAAACTGCAGGAAATAAGCTGACAAAGTCAAAGTTCTGTACTATTGCAACCTCTAAGGACTAATTCCAAGAGGTGAAGATGTGTGTGGTAGGGTGGTCAGTCCATTTGTGAAATACAAAGCAGGTCATCTTTGTGTGTGGTGTTCAAAGTTTGAGGACAGAAGTGAAGGGTGAAGATACTTAGGTGAACTGGGCAAGGAATAGACTGTGGTGATGCACTAAAGCCAGCCAGAGTTTGTCATACTGAAAATAATTCCAATTAAGTGGGCTGTACTAGGGTGATCTATTGGCAGAAAGCAATGATCCAGCTCTAATTACTCATTCTTTTCAAGTTTCTCCTCGATACAGTTTTACACTACCTTTTGTTTTCCTCTTGTTCTAAAATATATGCTTGAACAAAGTACAGAAAGAGGGGTATTGAATGAGACACAAGACAGAAATTGCAAATGTGCACTAGGGCAAACGGATCCATTTTAACTTGTAAGAGAAACACAGTGTCATCTGCTGGACATGCCATAAATTGCATTCTTAGACTCTCAGCAATCAAATGCTAGTACATTTTAGCCTTTGCTGGAACAGGAATACTAAAAAAGAATCAATGTGATTCCAACGCTTGAGAATTGTTTACTATTTAACAGGCACACATTCCATTAAGCAATTTCGCTTAAGAAAAAAAACTTTAAAATTTTATCTATGTCATCTTTTTCAAGCTACTAAGATTTTAAGGCAAGGGAGTTTAATGATTGTCAACCTAGACTCACACCTATAGATTGGGCTTAGAGGATATTTCCAGGAAGGGTTCACCGAAAGAAGAAGGTCTTCCCCTGGAGTGGGTGGCAGCTTCCGCTTCCCAGAAAAGCTCAGATAGTACAGGAAGTTCAAGGAAAACTCAGTGCTGCTTTTGTCTGTGCACCTTTGCTTCCTGCTGCTGAGTGCACCAGCCCAGTTGCTTCTCCTGCTGTCCCTCACTGACATCAGAATCAGCCTCTTCAGCATCACCATGTACTGATGGACCAAACACTCATCTCGAATCCATTAGGTTTTCAGTGCCAGACTGGGAAGCACCTGGCCTCATGAATTACACAGGGTTGTGGCTTCTCAGCCTCTCCAGTATGAAGACATCCATGGTTAAACTACATACTCCATATTATTTAAACCAATCTAACAGACCCCCTTTCGTAATACACATTCTTTCTCTCTGTTCTTCAGAGAACACTGAGTAGCACAAGATGTAGATTTGAATTAAGTCTTTTCGACTGAAGTTACTGTAACATACAATTGTTACTTATTTTTGTTTAGAAATCCAATAGTAAAGTTCACACTATAAATAAGTGGTTTTCTTTTTACTTTTTTGCTCCCCCACTCACCTACCCTTCTCACCCCACCACTTCAGCATCCCCCTATGCTGGGGTGTCAAACAAGACCAAGAGCCTCACATCCCATTGATGGCAGACATATGTATCTGGAGCCATGGATCTCTCCCTGTACACCCCTTGGTTGGTGGTCTAGTCCCGGGGAGCACTGGGTGGTCCCGCCAGCTGTTGTTGCTCTTCCTATGGGGTTGTAGTACCCTCTGCTTCTCCAGTCCTTCCACCAGCTCCCCCCCAGGGTCCCAGAGCTCAGCCTGATGGTTGGCTCCAAGCATTCACATCTACATTGGTCAGTTGCTGGCAGAACCTCCTAAGGAACATCCAGACCAAGTTCCTATCAGCAAGTGCTTCTTAGCAATGACCACAATGTCGGGTCTGGTGTCTGCAGACAGGATGGATACCTAGCTGGGACAATCCTTCCTTCAGTCTCTGCTTCATTTTTTTGTCCCTGTTCTTCCTTTGGACATAATATTTCTGGGTTAAAAACTTTAGGGGGAATGGCCCCATTCCACCATGGGGGGCCATGCCTCTCTACTGGAGGTGGTCTCTACAAGTTCTATCTCCCCTTCTCTGCTCACTTCAGCTAAAGACATCCCTGTTGGGTCCTAAGAACCTCTCGTTTCCTTGGTTTCTGGAACCCTCCAGTGGCTATCCCAGTTCCACATCCTCCACCCCAACTACATATTTTTATTCTATTTCCTTATCCTCTGTACCTGTCTCCTGTCCCCTCCAGTATCTGATAATGATCACTTCATTTCTTCCTCCATCATCTCTCCCTCCCAGGTCCCCCCTCCCTCCACCTCCCATGATCATCCTGTTCACCCTTCAATGCAGGACTGAAGCATCTACACTCTGGTCTTCCTTCCTCCTAAGCTGCATATAGTCTGTGGGTTATATCATGGGCATTGTGAGCTTTTGGGCTAATATCCACTTATCAGTGAGTACATACCATGTGAGTTCTTTTGTGACTGGATTACCTCACTCAGGATGATATTTTCTAGTTCTATTCCATTTGCCTGTGAATTTCATGAAGTCTTTTTTTTAGTAGCTGAGTAGTACTCCATTGTGTAAATGTATGTTTTCTGTATTTATTCTTCTGTTGAAGGACATCTGGGTTCTTTCCAGCTTCTGGCTATTACAAATAAGGCTGCTATAAACATAGTGTAGCATGTGTCCTTGTTATATTCTAGAGCATCTTCTGGGTATATGCCCAGTAGTGGTATAGCTGGGTCTTCAGGTAGAACTATTTCCAATTTTCTGAGAATCCACCAGATTGATATCCAAAGTGGTTGTTCCAGCTTGCAATCCCACAAGCAATGGAGGAGTGTTCCTCTTTCTCCACCATCCTCACCAGGATCTGCTGTCACCTGAGTTTTTGATCTTAGCCATTCTAACTAGTGTGAGGTGGAATCTCATGGTCGTTTTGATTTGCATTTCCCCAATGACTAAGGATGCTGAACATTTCTTTAAGTGCTTCTCAGCCACTCGAGATTCTTCAGTTGAGAATTCTCTGTTTTGCTCTATACCCCATTTTTTGTTTTGTTTTGTTTTTACAGCCCAGACTTCATCCCCCTCCCGATCTGCCTCCCCCAGATCGCTCCCCATCCCATATCTCCCCCCCCAGACTCCAAGAGGATGTCCCCATACCCCCACCCTCACCCAACCAGGCCTCCCCACTCCCTAGGACCTCAAGTCTCTCAAGGATTAAGGGCATCTTCTCTCACTGAGGCCAAACCAGGGAGTCATCTGCTGTATATGTGTCAGGGTCTTCATATCAGCTGGTATATGATACCTGGTTGGTGGCTCAGTCTCAGAGAGATCTCCGGGATCCAGGTCAGTTGAGACTGATGGTCTTCCTATGAGGTTGCCCTCTTCCTCAGCTTCTTCCAGCTTTTCCCCAATTCAACCACAGTGGTCCCTGGCTTCTGTCCTTTGGTTGGGTACTAGTATCTGTATCTGACTCTTTCAGCTACTTGTTGGGCCTCTCAGAGGGCAGCCATGCTAGACTCCTGTCTGCAAGCGCACCACAGCATCAGTAACAGTGTCAGGGCCTCAGGCTTCCCCTTGAGCTGTATCTCAACTTTGGCCTGTCACTGGACATCTTTTCTCTCATGCTCTTCTCCATTTTTGTCTCTGCAGTTCCTTCAGACAAGAATGATTCTGGGTCAGAGCTTTTGACTGAGGGATGGCAACCACATCCCTCCACTTGATGTTCTGTTCCTCCACTGGAGGTGGGCTCTACAAATTTCCCCTCCCCACTGAAGAGCACTTCATCCAAGGTCCATCCAAATTAGTCCTTAGAGCCTCTCACCTTCCAGGTGTCTGGTACATTCTAGACAGTCTTACCACTTCCTACCTCCCAAGGTT